>NW_007729386.1:67845-94053 GCF_000696425.1 Galeopterus variegatus | reverse complement strand
TTTGTGGAAAGAGACATCCTCTTCTTTGTCTCTGCTGGTGACTCTCCTTGTGTGAATGCACTCCAGTGGTTGGCGAACCATCTGCAGGGTGGTTGTGGTGTCTAGACACTTTTGTGGCAGCCATGGTTATTGTGGAGGCTGTGGTGGGACACCCACATGGTGTGCTGTTTTTGGTATGCTCCCTGGCACTGGCGGCATGCCTAGTTGTGGGGTGTGCCTGGTCCCCTTCTCCACACCTCAGGTCAGCAAGCAAGACCCAAGGAGCTGGCTCAGTGTGCCTGGTTGAGGGAGAGAGGTCTAGTCCCCTTCTCCATGCTTCAGAACCCCAGGTGGGCCCTGAGGTGCTGGCGTGTTGTGCCTGGCTGTGGGAGGGGGGTTCCAGTCCCCTTCTCTGTGCCTCAGGTCCCCAGGCTGGCCCCGAGGCACTAGCACAGTTTGCCTGGAAGTGGGAGTGGGGTCTGGTCCCCAGATCCAAGCCTCCGGTTCCCAGGCAGGTCCCAAGGTGCTGGCGGTGTGCCTGGGACAGAACTAATTTTTTGTCCTTTGCTTCTAACATGGGGGCACTTCCTACGGGAACCAGTACTTGTGCTGTGTGGTTGAGCTAAATTGCTGCTTTGCTGCTGTATCCCTAGGGAAGGCTTTTTGTGCAGCTCAGTGTTTAATGGTTGATCTTATAGGTACTTCCAGCTCTCCAGAGACCCGGTGGATCTGCGTTCTGTAGAATCTCTGATATGGGCCTGGGTTTTTTCATCAAACTGCACCCCATGCAATTCTGCATTCCTGACCATTTTCCTCTGAGTGGTCCTGTGCTGATTGGGGGACCATTCTCCTCTGAGTGGTCCTTGCTATGTCCCAGTGTTCCCCAGGTGGGCCCATCTCCCCCACTGCCCGTGCTCCAAACACTTCCCATGGGACGGGCCCTGCGCTGGTCCCTTGCAATGACTCACCAGCCTCTGAGTGGCTCCTTTTTTCAGCTGTTCTGGCTCCTCACTCCTGCATGAGTCCACGGGAACCCTATTAGTGGTCTTGCTGTCCTCTTCTCTCCTGCTGCCTCCAAGTAACTCCATCTGAAGGGCACAGCTGTGGCTTCTGCCAGCTCCTGCTCCACACTCAGTAGCTCAAGCCTTAAAGCAGCCGCGGCCCAAAACGCTCAGAGCAGCTTTTTCTTTCTCTCATCATAGTTTCTCCACCTTCATGAACTCCGTAGGTCTCTCCTCCTCTTCCCCTGAGCTCCAGCGGCCCCAGCTTGGCTGGTGTTACATTTTTATAGTTGTAAATTGGTTGATTTGTGGGAGAGAGTGACGCTGCGGACCATCTATTCTGCCATCTTGACTGGAACTCCGGGAACCTCTTGATTCACCATTTTTCTTCTTCCCAATAACTGTCCAATTTGCTTTATTCCCTGTGACTCCATTCTTTGTCATTTCACCCCTGAATTACAGCAGCCACTGCTAGATTGGATTACCTCTGGCCCACTGGTTTTCTACCTAGGTTTAACCTGAGGAGATTGAAAAAGTACAGATACCTGAGGTCCACCCACAGGGATTCATGTTTAATTGGTCTGTGCTGCAGCCTGGGTGGGTGTTAGAATTAGTTTGTTTTTTATTGTGGCAAAGTATATGTAACATAAAATTTACCATCTTAACCATTTTTAAGTGTACAGTTAAATAGTGTTAAGTACATTCACACTGTTGTGCAACCAATCTTCAGAATTCTTTTCATCTTGCAAAACTGAAACTCTAGACCCATTAAACAATAACTCTCCATTCCTTCCTCCCCCTGGCAACCACCACTCTACTTCACCTCTATGAATCTGACTATTGTAGTTACCTCGTATAAGTGGTACCATACAGTACTTGCCTTTTTATGACTGGCTTATTCACTTAGTCTAATGTCCTCAAGGTTCATCCATGTTGTAGCATGTGTCAGAATGTAGAAAGTAAGCAACTTCTTTTACAACTAGTTTTTTGATTAGTTCAGAAGACGGGATTGTTGAATTGCATCTATTTTTTGCTTAGTCATATATTCATTAGCTTTTAAGTGAAGAATCCTTCTATAAAAGTTACACCGTATCTAGTTGAAGTAAGAGAAATTTTCCATATCTTAGTTTGGAGAGAGAAGAGAGATCAGTATCTCCATTGATGGTAGACACATAAGATATTGGCAGCAGGAACCCATTACCCCAGAACCCAGGAAAGATAGAGACCAGAGGTGGAGTGTAGAAATCCATAAAGAATAGGTGTACAAACAATGGTCCCTCCCCACACCAGTCATTATCACAGAAGTTATCTAAGTTGAATTGTGAACATGGAATTCTATTTAAAATGACTTTCAGGGCTGGCCAGTTATCTCACTTGGTCAGAGTACAGTGTAATAACACCAGAGTGAAAGGTTCAGATCCCCCTACTGGCCAGCCACCAAAAAAATAAAAATAAAAATAGAATAACGTTCAATGTAAAGTTGAAAATGCGTTGTATGAAAAATATACTGGCCCAGGTTATAATAAAATCATAGACCTGCAACTTTTCTGAAAATCCATGTAGTTATGAAAAAATTAGTTACTGATTAGTAGTATTGAAAATAAGTTGGGTTTTCTGTTGTTGTTGTTGTTGTTGTTGTTTGAGGACATGGTTGCTTGTATATTAGGCCCTAAGCTCAAATATGTAGAAAAGAAAAATAATTACAGCTTAATTAAATGGAACATATTGGACAAAAAAGTCCCTCTACTTCTATACCTGCAATATTTTACAGGATCACATCCACTTCTCTTAATCGTTCACAACTGTTTCCACACAACCTGAAGGAACTGTTAACTTTTTGAAAAGGCTTGGATCCTCCCACCCCAGCACTCCCATCTGCCTTTGAAATAGCAGGGTTCAGGCTGCCCAGCCCTCAGCCAAATCTGCTCTGGGTAATCTAAGCTCTACAGGAAATAGGAGCCCCAACCCCCCTTCTCAAGACACTTGCAATCCAGAGGAGAAGAGAAGATGCACATAATGAAAAGAGACAGGCACACAAATTGTTGTAAGTACATAAACTATATACAAAACCAGTTGCAGCTGATACACAAGGGTGGTGGGGGCTGCTGAAGGAGAGGACGGAGTTGATCAGGAAGAGGTGGGCTTTGAACAGAAGTGGGTGGTCAGAGAAAGGCATGGCACGCTCCCTTCCAGCAAGAAAAAGAATGGCTCCCAACTAGAAAAGTTCCAAAGTTTGGGAAATAAAACATGGAGAAAAGAGGTCTGCATGTGGGTCAGGAAGGGGGCACCTTACCAGGACACATGATGGTAGCTAGGCAAAGGCAAATGTCACAGATTCATGAATGGGCTTTTAAATTTCTTTCTAGAGGCCACCAGAAGTTGTGCAAACAGCAGCTTTCCCTCAGAGGTGGACTAGGTCTTAGTTCCCTTATGAGCCCTAAGAACCAGCCCACCCCTACCTCAGTTTCTCTGAGGGTGGCCTGTGGTGAGGCCAAAATTTAAACAGATTCTTAAGTGCAATAAATAATAAGGTAATGATAGAAGAGTCCGAAGAGCACCAGGACAACTTTATATAAAAGAGCAATTTCTTTTTTTTTTAATTAGCCCAAATGTCTAAATTGGATAAGAAGGCAGATCACCTCACAGGTATCTTTCCCTAGCTTTTAACTCTCCACCCACATTCAGGTAAGAAAGACCTAAGAAGATGAAACATCCTGAGAGAGGAACAGAAGATTCAAGTCTGGTCCTGTTTCCGTCAGACCATGCCAAGTTCTCCCCAGGACCCTAAATTTCTTCATAAAACTCCTCCTGCTTCCACTGTTTGTCTTCTGTCTGCTTTGTTACTGGACAGTAAGTTCCTCTGGGGTAAGAACCACCTCTGTCTTATTCTTGGTCAAATCCCCCAGCAGGTTCCACAAGCCTGGCACATCCTAAGTGCTCCATAAGTAGTTGTTCATTGATTTCATGACTAACTGTGGAAACGTGAGCAAGTCACATCCCCTCCTTGAGCCTCAGTTTCTTCACTTATCAACTTGCAGGTTTGAACTTTCTCTGATAAGCCAAGAATCTAACCATGTGCGTGGCTAGCATTTCCCAAAAGGAAATGGGCTGACACTGAGACAAGACATAGACGAGGCACACCTCCAACCAGGCAGTACTGAGACTGAAAGTGCCTGAGACCCACTGTAGCCTCACTATGCGTCCCTGTCCCCAACACCTCTCTCAAGGGAAACCTTAGAGACATGCAGAGGATGAGGGCAGCACCCAATGGAGAAAGACTCGACTGGGAATAGGAGACCTAGTCTAGTCTTGGTTCTTCTATCCCATCTGTGACCCAGAGAAATTCACTCTGGCCCTCATATTTCCTAATCAATAAGATGACTAGGTGAGCACCAACAAAAGCTCCCTCCAGATCTCAGATCTTTTTTGTTTTTTTCTCTTCAGAGCCAAAAGTTGCTCTGTCAGAGCCCTGCTATCGATGAAAAGAGCCCATTGTTATTGCTAATATTCCCATGGTCTTCTGAGATCCAGATTTGTACATTTTCTTAGGGGTATGGATGCGAGATTGAATCAACCAGAAGGAAAGAGACTCAGTATCCTCTAACCTAAATCATATCAGACTACCAGGAAAAAAAAAATTAGGGGCTATCAGTAGGGAAATTTTTGAGCATCAATATAATCCCTCCCCCAGCTGGAATAACTGCACTTCTCAGTTTTGCATCTGTGTTGTCACTGGGGAGTTATCTGGCTATTCCTGTGTTTTAACATCTGTCAGTTAAATCAAAGACCTAAATGCAGAAATTGTAGGGCTTAGAAGCACCATTTGGCTTTTGACATTCCCTGGATGACACAGGGTCAAGAAAGCAATAAACGAATTGCCATGAGACTCAATATAACATTTTCAACAGTAACACGACCTTTGTTCCAAAAAGCCTTTGCTCCAAAAAGAAAGAATATGTACCCATTTTCTCCAGAACCATATTTGGAAATTTCAAAAGAGCAGATCATAAAAACTAGAAGTATCCGGGATGAACAAATGGCTTTCTATTTAAAGAGTGTCATGTCTGTAGAAGTAACAACGAACATTGCTCATCAGCATCTACTCCATGTACAAGTAAGCATCACCTTGAAGCAAGAGATATATGTGCTTTGATATCTGCTACACAATATTGCAGGTATCCTAGCCACCTGGAGGACTGCTTCCTAGGCTTGAACCAAAGGTTACTTTTTCAGCTTCCTCTGTTTTGCAGATAAATAAATTGAGCTGGAAGGTAGTGTCAGCTTAAACAGCCTGATTTACGTTAATTTCAGGATTGGAAATCACAGAATTTGTAAGATTTCATTTAAGAATTGAGCTACCAAATCACTCTTCCCAACGCAAAGCGAAATGTGGTGTCAGGGTCTCAGAACCCCAGTGGGCCTACCAGCAAATCCACACAGCAAGACTTCCACTGGGGCAAGGGGAACATTTCCTTCTCTAAAAGGAACCAAATTTTTCATACTACGTCCTAATTCCACACAGGATCTATCTTGGCATAAGACTATAAATGTGGTAACTAATGCCCTGTGGAAAGAATAATCAACTTCTATACAGCGTTTCTACCTAGGCTTCTGTTTCAAAAGCCGATGTTTGCTTAAATGAGGGTGTCTGGGTCCCTTGGCTTTTCCCAAGTTTGGAACTCCACGCCCCACAAGCACATTCATAGAAGGCCTCACTTAAACACTTGCTCCAGACTAATCAGAAGCACAAATGTTTTCATTGCTCTTTCTTGTCTTGGACAACAGCTAAAGCTCACTCACTTGCTTTGGCATGTACCTGTTAACATTTAGTTTTTACTTTAATGCACTTACTGTTGTAAGTTCATTACATGCATTGCCTCAATTTAATCCTCATGACAGCCTTACGGGATAAGTACAATTTTGTCATCCCATTTTACAGATATGGACACCAGAGACACAGAAAGGTTAACTTACCCAATGTTAAGTAACTTAGCAAGCTAATAACTGTTGAAGTCAGGATGTGAACTCAGGCTTTCCTCCACTAGAAAGTAAGCTCCATGAAGAAAGAGACTTTGTTTTTCTCACTGCTGTATTCTTAACCTCTACATGGTACCTGGGCTATAGTGGGTGCCTAATAAATACCTGTTGAATGTATACATGGTGCATCCTCCTCAAACAAAGAGAATGACCCAGCGTCACAAGCATCAACTTGAACCAAGAGTAAGTTGCTTAGAGGAGCATTTTGGGGGAGAATTCTTCATGTAATGACTGGGCTTGGCATAGAGAACACCAAGTCCCCTTATGTTTACCTGAAAAGAGCTGGGTGAAATCCTTCTGACCTATTTCCAAGTAGTTCCCTGAGCCCCCCTTCTCCCAGGCCACCCTGATTAGGTCACTGCTGAAACTGGGTCAGTATTTAAATACTGCAGTCAATTTATAATGCTTTAATCACTAAAGTTTGCTCTATCATCTGTGTGTTAGAGAAAGAAACTACTACTTCAGCACTCAGAGAATCTCTTTTAGGACTTTCTACAGAATCATGTTAAGACACAGACTTACAGTTGCCTTTAATATACTACAAAGTAGTTCCTGCAGAACTGGACTGAAGCAAATGAGGCCTCATCCCTCTGCTCCCTACCCTTCATCAGAGGCCACCTAGCTCCTGTCTTCCACCATTCTCCCAGGCTCTGTCCTAAATTAAAATTTTGGATTACCCAGACTCTAATGCCTATTTAAAATAAAACCTAAATTACTACCTTATGTTTGGGGCAAGTCAACACCCCGTCTGGCATCTCTCATCTCTGTGTAAGATTTGAAAAAACCCACCCGGCACAAGTGGAAAATTGGGATTGCATCACATACTCTGTTGGGATCACCACATTTGGAATTCTAGGTTGATTCTCCCACAGAATCAAATATAGCCCAAGCCTAGAGAACAGCTCTGTGCACTCTGACATTCAAAATAATATTTGCTAAAAAGCATGGGGGTTTGCAGGCAACTTGAGCTGTAGCAAGAGACATGTTATTACTGACTCAACTCCTACATGGGCTCCACCTCAGTCATCAGACACATGGTCACATTCTCGGCTTGCTTTCACAACCTCCCCCTTTTTCTCAATCCAACCACAGAGGACACAGGTAGGTTTTGTGTAGTTGTTTTGTTTTATAAAAGCCGAAGAGTAAGCCGTAATGGTTACAGTATTTTATTTTAAAGAAATCTCACCCAAGGTGAGACAAAATTTGAACGCAGGCAGCTATGCCTTGGAGAAATGAAAGTGATTTGGTTGCCCCACAGTGGCCAGGACTGAACAAGGAGGTAGCAATCTCAAAAACTCTGTTGGTCGAAAACCAAATATCACAGCTAAACTTGATTCCCTATTGGATTTGTCCCTTCTGCCACTTTTAACCTTTCACCAGCCATACAGGCAGACATCACTGATAAGGAGAATTTCTCTTTGGCTGTAAAGATTGAGCCAGTATACTTCGGTATACCTCAAGAAAAAAAATTGTATTTATTTTAAAGATGAATGGGCTCGACAGGCTCAGAAGTTCTCAGGATCCCAGACAGTTGCTCTCTTCTTTCTCTCTTTAATCACATTTCTCTCCACATGTGCGTTTCATCCTTTTCCCTTCACTGCCTGGCTTCCTGCTAACTAACACTTGCACCTGATCAAAATGCCTGCCTTGGCTCTCAGTCTACCCATGACCCTTTTAGCTAGCTGGCCCAGGCCTCAGTTTCCCACCTTCTGATTCTGAAGGGCCCATAATATCTTTGTGGGCCGGTGCACACAGGTCCTGGTAACTGGTCAGTCTAGACTGGAGACATCTCTGGGTGTGAAGCCAAGAGAGCACCCAGGTCTAGTAGCTGGAGAAAGGTATGAAAGGAGGATAGGTTGAAAGGACAGACAGGGTAGGATTGTATCATATAAAACATAACTATTGAGGAAAACAAGGACTGCTGTTGGGTAGGCAAGGGATGCCTGGCATCTCTAGCACAAATGTTTAAAAATCTTTGTTCTCATTGAAGGCAAACTTGCTGACAGCTACCATTTAAAATTAAGATTTCATATATTTAATACCACTATAATTTTTAATCCTTTATTCTTCAATGTAAAATTGGGGATGCCTGGCATCTCTAGCACAAATGTTTAAAAATCTTTGTTCTCATTGAAGGCAAACTTGTTGACAGCTACCATTTAAAATTAAGATTTCATATATTTAATACCACTATAATTTTTAATCCTTTATTCTTCAATGTAAAATTGAACTAACTGAACAAAAACTTTAAGTGGTACATGTGATAATAATTTGAAAAGGTCTGGAAGTCTTTGATCTATGTGGAATAATGTATGAATCCTCAACTCTTTCTGAAAGCTATTTGTCAGCAAACATTATTATGTCCCCTCCAAATTACCCGAACATCTCCAGGAACCTCAAACATGTAAGATGCACACAGTTTGAAATAAAATCAATAAACACGGGTTAATGTCTCTCACCACCTTTGCTTTACAAGCTGCACCTACCTCCTGCAGCTCGTAAATGCTCAGAAAATAATAACATCCACTGGCAATTCTACCACAGTTTTTGCATGCCAATTCTTGACACTCCTCCCAATTTCCATTCTGATATTAGGAATAATGTTTACAATGTGATAACAGCACATCCCCAGTGTGAATGTGGCTAACAGCCATAAAAGCAAACACCTACGGCCATCTCTGTTGAATATGCTTTACAAGATTGTTCTCCATGGAATAAAGTAGCCCAGGGCTCAGTGAGGGAACTGTAGTATTAGTATCCATTGACCCGCAGCTGAACTTACCACTTGCTGTCTTTCTCTTATAATCTAAATCTGGAAATGTGTTGTCTGGTCAGCAGTGCACTACCAAGTCATTCAGCAAAATGCTCCAGATGCCATAAAAGCGTGCCTGTATGTTAGAAAATGAACTTGTAAAATACAGTCTAAGAATTGTGTAAAGGCAGTATTTCAGACAGCCAAAATGCTTCTGCCGAGACACCTTTGTAATGTGGCCAGGCAGCAGCTGTGTGTATTGTAGACGCTGTGGCTGTGAGTCTGTCTGCGGAGATGCAGCTGACCCTGCCTCTGGCCTGCCTTGTCACTGAGCACTGTCACTGGGACCGCGTCCTGAATTCATCTCACCGGGAGCAGGCAACTGAGTTCCTTTCAAATCGACACTCTCTGTAGTCTAAAGTGGCGGGACATATCACCACTCTCCAACCATTGGCAAAGTGGAAAACAGACACGGATCTTATGTGACACATCTTACATAATTTGATAAAGAGCAAGGCAACTTCAGAAAAACACTGTGATGGCTATTTTGAAGAGTAATTGTGCTTTAAAAAATACTAGCTATTTTGTTGTTTTATCTGTCCTTTTTGTTTTCCAGACCTGGGTCTTGGTTTTAATTTAACCTTGGGTTGATTGGTTGATTGGTTGTTTGGTTGGTTGTTTTGTCTTTTGGTTTTTAACAAATACTTCGTATTGATTTTTTTTTTAGTACAGCTGTGTATTTATGTCATCTATATCTATAAATTGTTTACCCTCCATAAACTTTTTTGTTGATTCCACCTCCTGCTTCTCAGCTTAATCTCACACCAATCTTCCCTTCCAATCAGCCACCCCAGCACCTGTCCCCACGCCTCACAGCCTCAGTGGTCTTTTTTCAGTTCCTCCCAAATCCTTCCCACCTTCAAACATGGAGACTTCCCAATGCCATTCCTTCTGCTAATAATGCCCTTCCTGACTTATCATTTGAAGATCTCCTATTCCTCTTAGCTTAAAGTGCACTTCCTCAGAAACCTTCCCTAATTGCCAACCCAGGTGAGATCCTGTTATATGTTCTCAAAGCACCCTGTCCTTCATCATATTCATCCTCACAGTTATAATTATTGTGTGTGCAACTCACTGTTGAATGTATGATCCCTTCCAGATGCCTGATGTGATCGGCACTCAGTAAATACCTACCCTATATGGAATGTGTCACCTTTACAAGATACAGTAAAAGTCCAAAAGGACATCTGATGATATTGCATATATATTGGGTTGGGCGCAGGGGTCGAGGGGGGGGGCTTTCCATGGATGAGAATGCTCTTCTCTCGGTGCTTTCTGTCACCCTGGAGTCCACAAACAATTAATGCAGGTCCGGCTGAAAGGCTAACTGGTGAAACTTACAGCCCAAAACTCAACTGATGAAACTGTGCAAGAAATCACAGGTTTCTAAAGTTAGAAGAAGCCTCAAGATTTTATTTATCTTTAGGAGTTAACATCTAATAATCTGAAAGGCTCTTAAGTACATTTTCCTCTGTCATTTCCTTTTTTTTCTAAGTAAACTTTTTTATTTTGGAGCACTTTTAGATTATTGAGATGGCAGTACAGAGAGTTCTCATGTACTGCACCCTCAGTTTCCCCTGTTAGAAACATCTTACATTAGTATGGTTTATTCCTTACAGTTAATAAGCCAATATTGATATTATTATTAACTGAAGTCCACATTTTATTCAAATTTCCTCAGTTTTTCCCTAATGTCCCTTTTATAACCCAGGACCCCATCCAGGAAAAAGCATTTCATTTTGTAGACAAGTTTGCTTAGGCCGTTCTCGGTTGTGACAGTTTCTCAGAATTTCCTTGTATTTGATGGCCTTCACATATGAGGATTACTGATCCGGTATTTTGTATACTGTCCCTCGATTGTTTTTTTTTTTTAAATTAAGATATAATTCACATACCATAAAATTCATCCTTTAAAGTGTACAACTCAGTGGTTTTTAGTATATTAACAAAGGTGTACAACTGTCACCACTATCTAATTCCAGAATACTTTTATCACCCCCTAAAGAAACCACCCATTTCCCATCCTGCGGCACCTATCAATTATTAATCTGTTTTCTGTTTCTCTAGATTTGCCTATTCTGAACATTTCAGATAAATGGAATCACACAATGTGTGGCCTTTTGTGTTAGAGTTTTTTCACTTAGCATAATGTATTCAAAGCTTACTCATGCTGTAGCATATATCAGTACTTAATTCCTTTTTATGCCTGCATAATATTCCATTATATGGATATACAGGTGACAACATGGGTTTGAACTGCATAGGTTCACTTGTATTCTTCAACCAACTGCAGATCAAAGATATAGTATTTTCAGGATATGGAACCAGTGTATCTAGAGAGCTAAATTTTCATATACTCAGTTTCTTCAGGGCTAACTGCAGGATGTCAGTATCCACAGATTTTGATATACACGGGAAGTCCTGGAACCAGCCCCCCACAGATATCAAGGGGCAACTGTACAACATATTGTTTATCTGTTTGTTCATCAGTTGATGGACATTTGGATTGTTTCCACTTTGGGGCTATAATGAATAACACTGCTATAAACATTTGTGTATAAGTTTTTTATGGACATATATTTTCAGTTTTCTTGAGTATATACCTAGGAGTAGAATTATTGGGTCATATAACAACTCCATGTTTAAATTTTTGAGGAACTACCAAACCATTTTTTAAAGTGGCTGCAATATTTACATTCCTACCAGTATAAGCATAGTATAGCAAAGTACAAGAGTTCCAACTTCTACATATCCTTGTCAACACTTGTTATTGTCTGTCTTTTTTTATTTTAACCATTCCAGTGGATATTAGGTGGTGTCACATTATAGTTTTGATTTGAATTTTCCCAGTGTCTAATGATGTTCAGCATCTTTCAAGTGCTTATTGGTCACTTATATATGTGTTTGGAGAAATGTCTATTCAAATTATTTACTAATTTTTTAGTTGGGTTAGCTGTCTTTTTACTGTTGACTTGCAACTGTTCTCTGTATATTCTGACTACATCTTTAGCAAATGTGAAAATATTCGCAAATATTTTTTCCCATTGTGTGAGTTTATTTTCACTTTCTAGGTAGTGTTCTTTGAAGTTCAAAAGTTTTTAATTTTCATTAAGTTCAATATATCTATCTTTTCTTTGTTCTCTTTTCTCTATTTTTATTTTTTCATTTTAACATTTACTTGTACATTTTTGTGTGGTACAGTGTGTTGTTCCAATACAAGCATATACTACACAACAATTCTTTTAGGGTAGACAGCATATTTTTTACCCATTATATCTTTTCTTTGTTTGCTTATACTTTGGGTGTCATATCTAAGAAATCATTGCCAAATCCAAGGTCACAAAGATTTACACCGTTTTTTTTTTCTAAGAGTTTTATACTATTAGCTCTCATATTTAGGCTTTTGATACATATTTCAGTTATTTTAGTTATTTTCTGCATATAGTGCAAGGTAAGAGACCAACTTTATTATTTAGCATGTTGATATTTAGTTATCCCAGCACCATTTGTTGAAAAGACTATTCTTTCCCCATCAAGTTGTCTTGGCACCCTTGTCAAAAATCAATTGATTGTGAATGTATGAGTTTATTTCTGGACTCAATTCTATTTCATTGATCTATATATCTATCCTTATATAATCTTTATTACTGAAGTTTTGTATTAAATTTTAAAATCAGGAAGTGTAAAATCCATTTGTTCTGTTTTTTTCAGTACTGGTTTTGATATTCTGGGTCACTTGGATTTCCATATGAATTTTAGATTCAGCTTGTTAATATCTGCAAAAGAAAAAATGAACTAAGATTTTTAAAAGAATTGCACTGAAACTGTAGATCAAGAATGGCCAACTTAACAATGTTAAGTCTTTCAATCCACAAACCTGGGCTTTCTTTCTGTTTATTTAGGCTTTCCTTAATTTATTACAACAGTGCTTTGTAGTTTTAACAGTACAAGTCTTGCACTTCCTTTGTGAAATTTATTCCTAAGTATTTTATTCTTTTTGATCCTCTGTTTTTTAAATTTTATTGAAACATAATTACACATATTTGTGGGGTACAGAGTTGAATATCAATACCTTTGTATAATGTATGATGATCAAGTTAGAATAATTAGCATATTCATCATTACAAAACATAATCATTTCTTTGTGTTGAGGACATTTGATCACCTCTCTTCTAGTCATTAATGTTAATTATAGGTGCCCAGCTCAACTGTACATCAATAGAACTTATTTTTCCTAACTATTTGTTTTGTGTCAATTAACCCATTTCTTGCTATCCTCCCCCCCATTCAATCTCCTCTCTTCTAGTCATTTGATAATATGCAGTAAACTAATGTTAATTATAGGTGCCTAGCTCAACTGTACATCAATAGAACTTATTTCTCCTAACTAGTTGTTTTGTGTCCACTAACCCATTTCTTGCTATCCTCCTTCACCTCCCCCTTTCCCACCTCTAGTAACCACAGTTCTGTTCTCTCCTTTTGAAAGTTCAACATATTATTATAATTGTTGTTTCTTTCTCTCTCTTTCTTTATCTATTTTTTAGCTCCCACTTATGAGTGAGGACATGTGGGATTTCTCTTTCTGTGCCTGGCTCATTTCACGTAACATAATTTTCTCCAAGCTCATCCATGCTGCTGAAATGGCAGAATTTCATTCTTTTTTATGGTTGAGTAGTATTCTATTGTGTATATATACCAAATTTTTCTAATCCAGTCATCCAATGATTGACATTTAGGTTGGTTCCATATCATAGCAATTGTAAACAGATTTGCAATAAACATGGGAGTGCACATATCCCTTTGACATGATGATGTGCATTCTTTTGGGTATATACCCAGTAGTGAGATTGCTGGATTGTGGGTAGTTCTATCTGTGGTTGTTTGAGAAAACTCCACACTGTTTTCCATAATGGCTGTACTAATTTACATTCTCACCAACAATGTGTAAGTGTTTCCCCTTTCTCCACATCCTCACCAGCATTTGTTACACCCTGTCTTTTCTATAATAGTCAGTCTAACTGGGATGAGATGATATCTCAATAAAGTTTTGATTTGCATTTCCCTGATGATTAGTGGTGAGCATTTTTTCATGTACCTGTTGGCCATTTGTATGTCTTCTTTTGAGAAATGTCTATTCAGCTCTTTTACCTATTTTTTAAACAGATTTTTTTTAATGTTAAGTTGTTTGAGTTCCTTGTATATTCTTCATATTAATCCCTTGTCAGATACATAATTTGAAAATATTTTCTCCCATTCTGTAGGATGCCTTTTCACTCTGTTGGTTGTTTCCTTTGCTGTGCATAAGCTCTTTAGTTTGATACAGTCCCATTTGTTTATTTTTTCTTCTGTTGCCTGTGCTTTTGAGGTCTTATTCAGAAAGTCTTACCCAGTCCTACATCCTGAAGTGTTTTCTTCTGGTTTTCTTCTAGGAGTTTTCTACTTTCAGGTTTTATGTTCAATGAACTAGCAGAAATAGAAATCAAGAAAGCAACAACATTTACAATAACTACCCCCAAAAATAGAATACTTAGGAATTAACTTAACAAAGGAAATGAAAGATCATTACATGGAGAACTACAAAACACTGATGAATGAAATTAAAGAGGACATCCAAAAAGACATTCCATGTTCATGGATTGGAAGAGTTAACATTCTGAAAATGTCCATACTGCCCAGAGCAATTTACAGATTCAATGCAATCCCCATCAAAATACCAATGCCATTCTTCACAGAAATAGAAAAAACAATCCTAAAATTCATATGGAAAAACAAAAGACCCCAAATAGCCAAAGCAATCCTGAGCAGAAAAACATTACACTACCTGACTTCAAAATAAACTACAAAGCTACAGTAACCAAAACAGCATGGTACTATCATAAAAGACAGACACATGGACTAATGAAACAGAATAGAGAAATCAGAAATCAATCCATGTACTTACAGCCAACTGAATTTTGACAAAGGCACCAAGAACATACATTGGGAAAAGGACAGCCTCTTCAATAAATGGTGCTGGGGAAACTGGACATGAATGTGTAGAAGAATGAAACTAGACCCTTACCTCTCACCCTATATCAAAATCAACTCCAAATGGATTAAAGATAAATAGAAGACTGTGTGATCTTCTTTTAAATGGAATTGTTTTATTAAATTATTTTGGATTGTTCATTGCTGGTACATAGAAGTATAATTGGGTTTCATATATTAACCTTGTATCCTGTAAATTTGCTAAACTGCTTTTTAGCTCTAATAACTTTTTGTAGGTTCCTTAGGATTCTCTATATACAAGGTCATACCATCTACAAAGAGAGATCATTTTAAGACTTTCCTCCCAACCTGGATGTGCAATTTCCTTTTTTTGGCCTAATTACTCTAATTAGAACATCCAGGACAATATTGACTAAAAGCAGTTTGAGGAAGTTCCCTTCTATTCCTGGTTTGTTAAGTGTTTTTGATATGAAAGGGTGTGGGATTTTCTTGAATGCTTTTCCTGTTTCTCTTGAAATGATCCTTTGACATTTTTTACTCTATTCTATTAACATGTTACATTATGTTGACTGATTTTCATATATTGAGCCAACCTTGCATTCCTAGGATGAATCCCACTTAGTAATAATATATAACCCTTTTTACGTTGCTGGATTTGGTTTGCTTGTATTTTGTTGAGGATGTTTGCATTTATACTCATAAGGAATACTGGTCTGCACTTTTCTTTTTTTTGTGATGTCTTTGTCTAGTTTTGGTATGAGAATGAGTGGAGAAGTGTTTTCTTTTCTTCTTTTTGTAAATATTTGTGAAGTATTTGGTGTTCTTCTTTAAACACATAGTAGAAATCACTGGTGAAGCTATGTGGACTTTTTAGTAATTTGAGTCCTCTCCCACTTTTTCTTGATCAGTTTTTTAAGTTTATCAATTTTTTTGATCATTCAAAAAACCAACTTTTGGTTTTGTTGATTTTCTTTATTATTTTCTTGTCTTTATTTCTATTATTTCCACTCTAATCTTTATTATTTCTTTCCTTTTGCTTGCTCATGGTTTAGTTTGCTTTTCTTTTTCTAGTTTTTTCAGAAACTAGGTTATTCCAATTAGATTGTTTTAATTTTTTCTTCCTTTTTAATATAAGCATTTACAATTGTAAAGTTCCCTTTAAACACTGCTCTAGCCACATCCCATACATTTTTGGTATGTTGTACCTTCATTTTCATTCACCTCAAAGCATTTTCTAACTTCTTTTGTGATTTCTTCTTTTACCTTTTGGATATTTATGAGTGTGTTAATTTCCACGTATTTGTGAGTTTCACAATTTTTTGTTGTTGTTATTGACTTATAATTGCATTCCATTGTAATCAGAGAAAATGCTTTGTATAATTTCAATGCTGTTAAATTTATTAAGATTTTTTTTATGGCTTGACATATAGTCTATCTTGGAGAATGTTCCATGTGCACTTGAGAAGAACATGTATTCTGCTGTTCTTGGGTGAAGTGTTCTATAGCTTTCTGTTAGATCTATTTGGTTTATAGCATTGCTCAAGTACATCTTTGTTGATTTCTGTCTAATTGTTCTACTCATATTGACAGTAGAGTATTAAAGTCTCTGACTATATTGCTGAATTTTTCTAAGTTTCCCTTCAATTCTGTCAGGTTTTTCTTCATCTATTTTGGGGCTCTGTTGTTAGCTGCATGTATGTTTATAATTATTATACCTTTTAGATGGCTTAACCTTGTTACTCTTACAAAATATCCCTCTTTGTTATTTAGGAGCAATTTTTGTCTAAAAGTCTATTTTGTCTCATACTTGCAGAGCCACTCCAGCTCTTTTGTTTATTGTTTGTGTGGTATGTCTTTCTTCCACTCATTTACTTTGTATCTATTGTGTCTTTGAATCTAAAGTGGGTGTGTCTCTTGTTGCTGCCATGTAGTTTAAGTTTAATCATGATTTTTTATCCATCTGCCAATGTCTTCCTTTCATTAAAGTGTTTAATCCATTTATATTTAATGTACTTTCTGATAAGTTACATTTTAGTTATTTGGTTTTTTGTTCCTCTATTCCTACAGTACTGCCTTTTTTTTTCTAAATAGATATTTTTCTGGTGTAGCATTTTAATTCCCTATTCTTTCTTTTAACAGTTTTTGAATTATTGTCTTAGTGGTTGCTCTACAGGTCACAATTAATACCTTAATTTATAACAATATAGTTCAAGTTAATATCAACTCAGTTTCAATAATATATAAAAACTCTGCTCCTATATAACTCCATTTCACCCCCTCCACCATTGTGCTGTTATTGTTATACAAATTACATCTTTATACATTTTATGCCCATCAACACAGATATATAATTATTGCTTTATGCAGTTGTCTTTTAAATGTGATTTTTAAAAAAGTTACGAAGGGGCCGGCCCCGTGCCTCACTCAGAAGAGTGTGGCACTGTTAGTGCCAAGGCCGCGGGTTCAGATCCTATATAGGGATGGCCGGTGTGCTCAATGGCTGAGCCTGGTGTGGACGACACCAGGATGAGGGTTGCAATCCCGTTACCAGTCCAAAAAAAAAAGTTACAAACAAACACTACATTTATATGTTTATATTTATCTATATTGTTACCTTTACCAGTGACCTTTATTTCCTCATTAGAATTTGAGTTACTGTCTAGCATCCTTTCATTTCAGCCTAAAGGGTTCCCTTTAGTATTTCTTATAGGGAAAGTATGCTAACAACAAATTCTCTCAATTTTCCTTTTTCTGGAAATGTCTTAATATCTGCTTCATTTTTCAAGGGTAGTTTTGCTTAATATAGAATTCTTGTTTGACAGTCTTTCTTTCAACACTGTAATCATATCCTACTGCTCTCTGGGATCTATGGTTTCTAGTGACAAATCATCCGTTGCTCTTATTGACAATTCCTTGTAGGTGGCATCACTAATCTCTTGCTTCTTTCCAGATTCTCTTTGTCTTTGGCTTTCCACAGTTTAATTATGATCTGCCTTGATATAAATCTAGTTTTTTAGGTATTTATTCTACTTGGAGTACTTTGAGCTTTTGGGGTATGTAGATTAATATTTTTCTTCAAATTTGGGGAGTTTGGGGCCATTTTTTTTTAAATATTATCTCTTCATCCTCTCTCACATGAATTTCTGAGATTCCTGTTATGTGTATGTTGGTACTGTTGATGGTGTCCCATGAGTCTCTGAGTCTCCATTCATTTATCATTATTCTTTTTTCTTTCTGCTCCTCAGACTGAATAATCTCAATTGACCTATCTTCAGGTTCACTCATTCTGCTTTCTGCTTACTCAAATTTGCTGCTGAGTCCTCTAGTGAGTTTTTTGTTTGGGGTATTGTACTTTTCAACTCAAAAATTTCTATTTGGCTTTTTTTTATAATTTCTTTTATATATATATATATATATATATATATATTCTCTACTTGGTGAAACATTTTTCTTATGTGTTCCTTTAGTTTCTTGAACATATTTAAAAGAGCTGATTCAAAGTCTTTTCCTATAAAATCCAAAATCTGGACTTTCTTGGGGCTCCTTTTGTTGACTGCTTTTTTCCCTGTGTATGGGATATACTTCCTTATTTCTTTGTATGTCTCATAATTTTCTTTTGAAACTGGATATTTAGTATAATTAGGAAACTCTGAAATATAGGTTCTCTCCCTTCACTATGGTTTGTGGTTGTTTTTGGTGGTGATGGTGGTAGTTTAGTGAGTTTTTTAATTAATTCTGCAAAGTCTGGATTCTTTGTCATATGTTGCCACTGAAATCTCTGTTCACTTAGCAGCTAGTGGTCAGCTAATGATTAGACAGAAATTTCCTTAAATGCCTGGAATTAATAAGATTCCTAGACTTTTCTGAGAAACTCTGTGTTCATATTTGGACATGCTTTCAATACTCAGCCCAGGCAGTTTAGAACCCTGCCTTAGCCTTCACTTCCTGCTGTGCAGAGCCTCATGATTAGCTATAAATAAGAGCTTAGGGCCAGAGGTGAGAGCTTTAGGGCCTTTCCTGAGTACAGTATTCTCCCCTTATCCATGGGGCATATGTTCCAAGACCCCCAGCAGATGCCTGAAACCACAGATATTACAAAATACTATACATAAATACCCATGACAAAGTTTAATTTACAAATTAGGCACAGTAAGAGATTAACAACAATAACCAATAATAAAATAGAACAATTATAACAACACATCAGTATCACTGCTCATGTGCTTTGGGGGCATTATTAAGTAAAATAAAGGTTACTTGAACACAAGCACTATGATATTGTTACAGTGGACCTGATAACTAAGGTAGCTACTAAATGACTAATGGGTGTAGATATCCTGGATAAAGAGATGATTCATGTCCCAGGTGGGATGGAACAGTACAGCATGAGATTTCATCAAGCTATTCAAAATGATACACAATTTAAAACTTATGAATTGTTTATTTCTGGAATTTTCCATTCAATACTTTCAGACTGCAGAAAGCAAAATAGCAGATAAGGCGGTACTACTGTATGTGCTCTAAGCATGCACACAACCCCACACATGCATGTGGTCTTTTAGATTCCCAGGAATATACTGGAGCCAATAAAAGCCCCCTAAGCACATACTATTCCCCAGTTTTTCCTTTTAAGCCTTTTGGTTAGCCTATTGTTTGTCACAACTGTAATTCACTGCTTCAGGCAGCTGAAACTTAAACATTTTCTTCTCATTGATTTTTGATGACCACTCCCAAGGAAAAGGCTGACCTCTGAGTCTGGTCAAAAAAAGACAGCCCTGCAAGGAGGGCCTTCCAGGAAACCACCATACAAGTCAAATAATGAAAGTCTCTGGGAATGGGGATTTGAAGGAACTCCAACCCCATTCTTTCCTCTCCAGTGGCTTCCGGTCTGTTTGTTTTCACTATAATTTATGGGCTATTGATTTTCAAGCCTATCATAGAACTGGAGAAGTGAGGAATTGACTAAAACACCACAAGCCTCTGTTCTTACCAAAATTCAACCATTTTTCTTGAATACATGCTCCCCAGATTGCTGTAAACCCTTCGACCCAAGAAGCTAAATGAACCACAAGTAAAATATATATACACAAACACCAAGGCACATCATAATCAAGTTGCTAAAACCAATGATAAAGGGAAAATCTTTAAAGCAGCCACAGAAAGAGAAATATCACATGTTCTCACTTATTGGTGGGAGCTAAAAATTAATAAATAAATTCACACACACACACACAAAAACCGGGGGTGTGGGAGAAGAAGATATAACAACTACAATTACTTGAAGTTGATACGAAAAGCAAACAGGAGGGAGGAGGGAGGGAGGTTTTGGTAAGGGGCAACAATAATCAACCACAATGTATATCGACAAAATAAAATTAAAAAAAAAAAAATTAATAATGCAGATGCGAAAAGCAATAACATCATCTCAACTCAATTTCCCTTTTTATTATAGTACATCTGCTTTGTATACTTTCCAGAGGAATTTTAAAAATTGGAGTTCTACTGAAAGGAAAATAAGTGCAAGAATAATTATTAGGAATGTGTACAAAAACCACAGATAGCAAAAAAAAGTTTTAGTGTTCAATTGCATAATAGAATGATTAGAGTTAACAGTACTGGATTGTATATTTTAAAATAGCTAGACAAGAGGTTTTTGAATATTCTCTTCACAAATGTTCTCTTAATAAATGTTTAAGATGTTGAATATGCTAATTACCCTGATTTGATCATTATGCAATGTATACATTTATTGAAATATCATGTTGTGCTCCATAAATATGTACAATTAAAAATAAAAATTAAAAAAATACTACAAAACAAAAAAAACCCGTAAAAGAATAATTATTATGTACTCTTTGATAAGCAAAAGGGATGTTTATGCCTCTTATTTTTATGTTTTTTCCAAAGTACTTATGAAATTATATACAATAAAATATCAGTGCATAATAAAATTGCTGGCTAAACCAAAAAAAAAAAATTATTTTTATGTTTTTTCCAAATGTTTTTTCCAAAGTACTTATGAAATTATATACAATAAAATATCAGTGCATAATAAAATTGCTGGCTAAACCAAAAAAAAAAAAAAAGAAGCCATTTCCACAGACATGCACTTAAGACAGCACTAATGAAGGATCTTGGTGCTGAAATTTGGCTCTATCTAGAGCAGCATGGATCTCTAGGGGTGTGTGAAGTACTCCCTACCCTTATGGTGCTTGGTACCAAGAGAAAGGCTAAAATATTTGCTACTTACTCCTAAAAGAAGTCTACTGTTCTCACCAAAGGCCTGATAAATCACATATCACAGGATGACTGAAGCTACAACCAGCTTAAACGAAAAGCAACTCCATGTTCTTCATAGGAGAGACAAACACGCAGGGGCCAGGCCGGTTCTCTGAAGCAAGCTAGCCCCCTTGGAAAGAGCTACTATTTCAGAGTCCTGGAGGTATTCAGAGGTTGGAGTACAGCTGGTCTTAGTCACCACTAAGGGCAGAACAAGAGGAAATGAGTCCAAACTTCATCAAGAGAGATTTAGGTTAGACAAAAGGAATAATCTGGGGAAGACTGCTAGCAGGATACAATGCCTGTGTGTTTGCCAAGCATTTTTTAAATTAGTCAACTGTCCTCACCAGAGGCTGTGACTAATTAAAAATTATATCATGATATCCACAAATGGTGGTAATAGCACAATTTAATATATTCTTTAATATATTCTCATACATTCTCACATATGCAGTATATTCTCTAATATATTCTCATATATTCTTGAAGGTGAATTTCCAGAATATATTACTATCACTTCAATATATTACTTCCACTTCGAGAATATATAACTACACCTGGAGAATTGATATAAAAGACTTGTTCAACCCAGAAATGGTTCCTGGAATATTTCTATACACTGTAAGAGTTTGGGAATTTTGTTTTAAGTGACTACTGAAATAAACTTTGTGAAGCAAGCAAGCACATGAAGATAAATAAACCAGAGGATTTTTTTTAAGTGTGTTTATTCAAAACTGGGAAAAATCCACATAGTTCACTATATATCAAGCCTAAACTTAGAAAGATATTTCACCATCATCTAACATTATGTGGCAACCACAGTTTTTGTAAAACAGTCAAACTCCCAATCAGTAATAAGGAATCTTTTAACTCAAAGATACGTATTGTTCCTTGGCTAAAAATAGTAGAAAATCTCAATCCCTTCAATATAAAATAATCTCTTATGATTTCTTTAATTTATTGCACTCCCTGTGGTCACATAATACTGAATACCTATTGCTATTATAGGTATTCCCAAAAGTTCATGTGTTGAAAACTTGATCCCCATTTTAACAGTGTTAAGAGGGTGAGAAATCCAATTATGATATCTGACAGGTGGGGCCTTTAAGAGACGATTGGATCATGAACATGATCATGAACACGATGCTCTCATGAGTGGATTAATCTATTCATGAAGTAATGAGTTAAGGGTTTAATGGCTTATCACAGGTGTGGAACTGGTGGCTTTATAAGGACAGCAAGTGAGCACATAAGAAAGAGCTCTTGGCATTCTCACCAGAAGGCCCTCCCCAGACGTGCCCCCTGGACCTTAGACTTCCCAGCCAACAAAACTGTAAGAAATTTCATTACTTTATACATTACCCAGTTTCAGGTATTTTGCTATAAGCAACAGAAATTTACTGATATACCTATTATTTGTAAAGCTTTTTACAATCAAATTGAAAATTTAAGTATAAGAAAAAATGCTCTTAAAAACTTTTTAACTTTCAGCGTGTTTTGAAAATCACCTTATACATTTTAGACATGATAATGTAATTTAACTCATTTGTATGTATTTTTTCCTTCTCATACTTAGGAGGTATATTTTCTCAAACTTCTGAGACCCATATAAAATCCATTTTCAAATGATTTTTTAAGAGCCTAAGACTTTATGAGAACACATTTTAGAATAGTGACACTAGTCACCACAATAAATTCAGTGATGTGTACATGACAATTATGCTCCTGCCCACTCTTCACTGCCCCCACCTTCCACCCGCCATCTCCTGCCCCTGGGGACGTCTGATCTCCAGTCTGGGAAAGGAAAGCGCCTCCTCCACATCCTCTCCCAGGGTCTTTCCCCAGGCCTGAGTCCTTGGGGAGAAACGCTGACTCACAGCCACAGCCGGTTAGCAGCTCTCACTTCCCCAGCCCTGCAGAGCAAACCTGGGGGGTGTGCAGAAATTGGCGCTACACTCTCCAGAGAGCTGTGGGAAGAAACCCCTAAGCCTAGAGCATCTGGCGGGCTGTAGAAGCTACAAGCAGAACCGTAGCAGCTCTCACTTCCCCAGCCCTGCAGAGCAAACCTGGGGGGTGTGCAGAAATTGGCGCTGCACTCTCCAGAGAGCTGTGGGAAGAAACCCCTAAGCCTAGAGCATCTGGCGGGCTGTAGAAGCTACAAGCAGAACCGCAGGCACAAGGGATCTGAATGTTCACAGCTGCCGCAGAGGAAGATAGAAAAGAAAGGAAATTAAAGATCAAGAGGACAGAGAAAGTAAAGGGAGAGAAAGAGAAAAGAAAGAAAATAAGAAAATAAAGTGAAGTGGTCACGAGTGGACTGCTCACCCTTTCCCAGGGTTGGGATTTTCTTCCCCGGCCCCTCCCCTAGCTGGGGCCTCTCTGCAGGATATGTCCCTGTCCCTGGAGGCAGCCAGCCAGGCAGGGCTTTTAGCTGACTAAAAATCTTTGGCCAGATGCCTACAGACTGGTGTGTTTTTGATTGCTTACTAGATTCTCTTCTGAAAGTTTCACTTTTTCATTCCAGAACATTCATGGAAGTGACTTGCCTAAGAAGATACTTCAAGCTATCTCTTGTCAACCAGACCCAAGGGTAAATTACTGTTCTGCCCTGGATAACCCTCCATTGATAATAATCTACAATTCTATGTACTTTAGGACCCTAAGGGCCACATTTCACCATCCCAGAAATTTAAATAATGTTACCAATTAAAAAACAGAACCTCCTTTTTATCTCCAAAACAGGTATATGATTCTAGCTGTAAATTCTAGAACAGGCAAAACTAATCTATGATAGGAAAAAATCAGAAGAATGGTCGCCTTGGAGGTGCGGGAGTAGAGGTTGACTGGGAAGGAGCATGAAGGAAACTTTCTGGAATGATGGTAATATTCTGTACCTTAATAGTGGGTTACACAGCTGTATGCATTTATCAAAACTCTTCCAGTGGTACATATAAGATTTGTGCATTTCATTATATGTAGATTTTACCTCAAAGGGAAAAACATCATAGAAAATATTAAACCCTAGTTAAAGATATGCATGCTAAAGTGTCTAGGGATGAAGTGTTTCAATGTCTGCAACTTACTTTGAAATATATCCCCAAAATCAGGAATGTTGATGGATAAAGGGATAGGTAGACAGATATCTATATGCGATAAACAAAGTATAGTACAATGTTAATTATGGAATCCAAATGGTAGTCCACTGGTTATTCACTGTAAATTTCTATCAGCTTTTTTGTAAGTTCGAAAATTTTATAATCAAATGTTGGTAAATAGCACTTGAGAATTGTAACTGGGTATGAGATTTCATTTGGTTATATTCTTATGAAGACAAATGTTACATCTGACTCACATCTATATAATATATAGATATAATTCCACCTATTTGTATATATGCCACAGATACACACACACCCATCTATATAATTCACGTTTTATATTAAAATAAGAGTGATTAGAAAGGCATCAGATGAATTCAACTGAGCATCAAATAGATTTTAGTTACATATGTACAACCAGACTTCTGTTAACATGAGACAAGAACTTTTATCTTTTGATTCACAGTTTAACATTCAAAAAGCATGCACGGAAGTGTAGCAGGCACCAGGCTCATGGACAGGTATTGCAGGGAGCCACTACATAATGTTATGCACAGGGTGATAGAAACAGGTCCCCTACATCTCCCCTTGTGTCTATTCCTATATGACATTTCCTTACTAGATTAGCTTACAAGAAGCAGCAATTTAAAAACTAACTTAAGGCAGACAGATGAATAGGTAGATGGGAGAGAAAGATACTAAACTCTTATTGGATATTAACGACTTGATTTTATTTATGACTGGCCTCCCTCCTAAAGGATTTAAGGTGCTTCCAATAGAAATGCAGGCAATAATTGATAAGACATAATAAGAGAGCATCAGAACTAGGGAAAATATAAATGAGAGTGGTGATTTTAGACCAAGAAAAAGAAAAACGCAAATACTCGTACACAACATAGAGCCTAGATAAAAGCTACAGTTGAGCTTTATGTGGGTCTCTGAGGCCTGGAGAAATGTAACAGTCAGTTATATAAAATTTTTTAATTTAATATTTAACACAATATCCTAAAGCAATTTTGTCATGTGAAACTTTTAGAAATTATTTGGTGATGTCACCAACATTCCCCTCAACACTATTCCTACAAAAATAAACTGCAGCAAAAAATATTCTGTACCTATTTCTTGTCAGATTCTTCAATAAAAAAAATGTAGAGTATAAGGATGGTTGTCCCAAACGCAAGAACTTCTAGTAAAGGAAATTCCAGGTGATAAAAATATAGACTACCTCCAACGGCAGTTGGAGTAGATAGAAGTAGATAAAACATAAGTAAACAAAATAAGATTTTATCTCATAGTCTGTGCCCTATAAATGAGAAAAATATAACTATACTTTTTTTTCTTCAAAAATACTAGAATGTAATATGACCTTTCTCTGAACACTGTACCCAATCCCCTCACCTGCTCCTCTCCCCCTACCTTGGCCAAAATTGGGGAAGCAGTGTGCTTTTGCCACTTTGTTTGTTTTACTTATGGACATGTGGTTTCATGGATCAGAGATGTTCAGAAGGCTGGATTTGTAAAGAGGGAGAGAAGAACGAAATTGACAATGGGAGAAGCAGAAACTAGGGGTGGAGATTAAGAGTCCTTCTGACCTTTGGTCTTCTTCCTGGTCCTCCCTAACGCCTGGGAACATTCTTCCAGAGAGTTCCGTGAGATACCACCAGAGTCGCCTCTTAATAAATTCCCTGTTTTTCTTGAATAATATTAAAATGCAGCCAATGAATATAATTTCAGGAGCAATTTAGGCATATATTCCAAGAACAGAAATTTCTGTCCGTTTGGCTTGATTCAAGCATAAAACTTGTAACATCTAAACCATCTTTCATAAATATCACTTTTCTCAGCCAAGCTTTGATGAAGAGCAAAGAATTTGGGATGGCATGCTCTTGCAGGGCCTGGAATGCTGAAACTCTGAGCTGATCCACATGCTTCAAAAACCTCACAAGCAGATGCTCAGATATTGATATTTTTTGAAAACTGTGTAGACTGCTCTGGACTCATCCAGGTGGGCCCA
>NW_007729386.1:60431-67300 GCF_000696425.1 Galeopterus variegatus | reverse complement strand
TCAGATATTGATATTTTTTGAAAACTGTGTAGACTGCTCTGGACTCATCCAGGTGGGCCCAGACCCATGAGGTTAATCAAGGTCAGCAACCTAGGGAAAATCAGAGCTGAGCAGGTGGAGTGGGCTTAAAACTGTTTTGGTAGCAAAAGTTATCCGTGAGCTTTATTTAATATAAGCTTTTTGATCAAAAGTGTGGTTTATTATATCACAGCCTAAATGAGGCCAATTGTTCAAGAACTACAGAGTTGGAAAAAGCAAATCTTCCAAATGTCAAGTGGCCATCTACAGATTCCGAAGGCAATTATCATATTGATTCATTGTTATTTTGTTATAAAAATGCTTATTGCAAAAACATTCAGAAAATATGGCAAAGTAATCTCCTGGGACAACTATTGTTGATACTTGGCTATATATCCTTCTAGACTTTTCTTTAAACTTATGAAAACAATTTTCACTAAAAACGTATTTCATTTACAAATACCGTTTTGTAACCTTAACAAAATATTATAGATTCTACATCAATGTCAATAGATTCTACATCATCACTTTAATAACTACATAACATTCCAGTGTATAGCCATACCATCTTAATTCACTGAAGTGGTACCCTACTATTGGCTATTATAAAAAACAATAAAATGAACATTCTTATACATAAATCTATATGTAATTATCCAACCATCTCCTTGGGATAAATTCCAGTAATATTCTTCATTCAAAGGAATTTTAAAATCTCTTTAGAATTTGCTGCGTTCTACTCACTAGAAGGAGTTTCTTAGTAGTAAGAAGTTTCTAAGGTTAAATTAGATAAATTTCCAAATGGTTCTTCCATGTCCTTTTCTGCAGCATGCTTCTTTAAACGTAGCAATGTTTTCTGTGGGTTCTAGTTTTCTTGTGGGCACCACAGACCCTTTTCAGATCAGAAGTCTGATGACCAGACCCATGTTTACTCAAATAAAATGTCCTCTACTTGAGAGCGATCCAGACCCTCAGACAACTGGAAACCACTGGGCAAACTGAAATGCCCTTTCATTCACTGCAGTCTGCTTAATGCCCTACTTTCAGATGTATGATTTTTATGTGTGTAAATGGGCCCAGGAATCACTAGGTCAAAAGTATAATTGAGAAAGAAATGCCTGCCTTTGGAACACCAGGAATGGTGTTCGACTCATTCAGTACAGTCTACAACATTGGCCTATATGATGGAGATGCTAGGAAGGACACCCCAAAATTTATCCTATCATCTGACACTTGGCAATATTAAATTATATTTGTGAATTAATTAGGCAAGAAATTATACAACTACGCCAAGAGGAATGATCCATGTGGAAATAATTCTAGCAGTCTTCATCAGATCAGACCTTAGCATCCAGAGAATTATCATAGCCATTGCATACTCAAAATACAGGAAGATGTAAAGATTATCAAATAGCAACCAAACATGCAAAAAAAATCTTCAAGGGAAGGATGGAAACATAAGACATGTTGATTTTGCCTCCAAACAAGGAACAGAATCTGAAGAAAACTGGCTCGTGATATATGAGCCCAGATGCACAGAGATGATCCTCCCGTTCCTGACTGAGAAAAAAAAAATGGCAATTTACCCTGATTTCTTTCAAACCTCCTGTTGTGATTTGAATTGTGTCCCCAAAAAATCCATATGTTGAAGTCCTAACCCCCAGTCAGAATGGGATCTTATTTGGAAATAGTGTCATTGCAGATATAATTAGTTAAGTTAGGATGATGTCGTGCTGGAGAAGGGTAGGCCCCTAATCCAATATGACTGGTGTCCTTATAAAAGGGGGGCATTTAGAAACAGAGATAGACACACATAGAAGGAAAATGATGTAAAGAGACACAGGGAGAAGACAACCACTAGAAACTAAGGGAGAGGCATGAACACATTTCTTCCTCTCAGCCCTCAGAGGGAACCAACCCTGCCAACACCCTGATTTCAGACTTCCAGTCCCTAGAACTGTGAGACAATAAATTTCTGTTGTTCTAAACCACCCACTTTGGTACTTCATGGCAGCACTAGCAAACTAACAAACCTCTCTGACCCCCTTTACCAGAAAGAAATGTGCGAAACACTAAAAAAAAAAAAAAAAGGAATTCACTTTCCATAATCCTGGTCTCTTTGGCTATATAAAATGTTAATCACAGAAGTCAAGTCACCGCATCCAATATTTGTTTATGGCCCAGAAGAGAAACATCCCCATCAGTGGGAAGGGAAATAACTTGCTCACAGAGCTATTGGGTAAAAGAGCTGAGGTTTGACTAAGGTCTGTTCAAAGACAGTCACTCCACCTGTGCTGTCCTGGGCAGGTTTCCCCTCCTTCTGTGCCCAGGCCCACCTCCCTTCACCTCTCTTCCACCCTCAATACACAAGGTCACCATGCTGCCCTTGAGCCATGCCCCCCTCCAGCACTCTATCCGAGCCAGTCTTCCCCAGAGAGCCATGTGTTCCAAAATGCACCCTCCTGCCTGCCTCCTTCTTCCATAAACAAAACCCTCAGGCCTTCAGAATGAGATTGCTGCTTGATTTGCAGAAAACAGCAATCTGAATCTCTAAAGCAATTTACACAAAAATGTATATAAGATATGCAAATGCATGAAGACTTTGTCAACCAAAGAATTTCTATTTGGCAGAATGTATGGGGCAGATAACTTCAGTAAGGTGCACTTGGGGTGCTACTTGGTAGCACTGGGTAAATTTCCCCACTCCTGGATCTAGATCATGGTCAGGTATTCAGGAAGTCATTAGTCAGTCCTCCAAATGCTTTTCTCAATTTCATTCATCTTTTTGTCCTTTGCTAAAATGCAAATATCCCTGGGGAATTTGCAGCTCAGAGCAGTTGACCTCTCCTGAGAGCCACTGAGAGGAGAGTGTCAGTACTCCAGGTTGGAAGGTGGGGGAGAGAGGCCACAGAGAAGAGGGTGACAAGATAGCACATCTAAAAGAACTCAAAATCATACTTAGCCTGCCCCCCACATTTTGCCTAGCACAGAAATAAAAACTTCAGCAAAGTGCTTTTAGATGCCATGGTAATAGCAGCTTTATTGAGCATTTTCAATGTCTCAGCACATTTTAAGTATTAACTCATTTCATCTTTACAATAAGCCTGAAAAGTGGGTGCTGTTGTCCCCCTTTTATAAGGGTATAATTTGCCTAACAGGGAATGAAACCTATGTCCAAACCCACATAGGCAATTCCTCAGGCTCGTGTTTGAACCACTGCACTATGCAGGGAAGCCTGTTATGTAACATCAGGTATAATTATTTCAGCAAAAACATTGAAGTATGTTAAAGGAGTAAATTGAAGCATCTGCCAGCCCATTTGAGACACAGGAAATGTTTCAACTTCGGTGCCCAAAGCAGACACCAGTAGCTCTGACCAGCCAGCCTCACCTTCAAATCCCAGGTACTCCAGCCCCACTGGAATGACACCAAAGAATGATACCTATGGAAGTTGGTTTAAATAAGCAAATCTAAAAACATGACTTTGGTCTCAAGAACTCAGGCTATTTCTTGTGGGTCTGATTCCAACTGGGCCTTTCACTGTATTTCACCAGGGATAGCTGAGCCAAGCTCCCAAAACAGCTACACCTTAGTCATGGAATCAGGAGGCCTCCTCCTACCACCTCTGGAGCATTCCATGGTGACAGCATGTATTAGTCTGTTTTTGTTGCTTTAAACAGTCCTGAAACTGGGTAATTTGCAAAGAAACAATATGTATTGCTTACAGTTTTGGAGGCTGGGAAGTCCAAAGTCCATGGGAACACAGCTGGTGAGGGCCTTGATCTTGTTGGTGGTGACTCTACAGCAATGCAGGGTGTCACATGGAGAGAATGGTTTGGCATGAGAGAGAGCTTCTCACATGCCCTCCTGTTAAAACCCTAAGAACCATGCCCGTGACCACCATTAAACCATCAATGGATTAATCCATTCACTAGCGCACAGTCCTCACAATCTAATCACCTCTTAAAGGCCCCAACTTTCAATTACTCTGTATGTGACCATGCTGAGAGTTTATCCAACAAACACACACTTCTCTTACAGAGTGATCCTGGGAATTAAAGACTAAATAGACTACTTTGAAGAGAATACCTCTGCCAGGACAGGGCCAGCTCAGCCTTCCAGAGTGAGTCTGAGAGCTTCCTTCAGGGCTTCTCAACATTGTGCTCAGTCAGGCCTATCCAGGCCACAGGGGAGATTTTCAGTGAAAAGTGAAAATGAACAGAGGTCAGAAAAATAATGGAAAAGTTATTGATTTAGTAAGGTGGGTTTTCTGTTGTAGGGGCACTTGATTTCTAGTATGTTTTGCATAGTATAGGACTACAAAATAGTTACTTTTTATAACAATTCAAAACCAAAGTTGCTAGCATCATTTTGCTGTTCTATCAGTTAATATTCATAGAGTCCCATTAAATGTAAGTACACTGAGAACATCAAATGTAGAGGAAACTGTCTGATACACAGCATTCCAGTAGGAAAAGAAAAGAACAGTGTCCCACCTCTGGGCTTGACCACCGTCACCCTCACTGGAACTGTCCTGGGTCTCAGACTGTGACTGCTGGGGTCCTGGCTTGGCTTCTTGGGTTTCTAACTCCTGGCATTTAATAACTGTTCTTTCCAGTACTTTGTTTTTTGTTGTTATTTCAGAAATAATCATGTTTCAAAAAATACACAGAAGCAAAAAATATTTGATCACCTAACTGAAGTAAATACTGTTAATATTTTGGTATGGAGCTTTCCAGTTTTTTGTATGCATATTCATACTTTTTAATTTTTTTATCGAAAATGAAGTCATCTTCTACCTACTACTTGTAACCAGCTTTTTTCATAACATTATTTTTCTGTGTCATTAAATAATTACATCAAAAAAATTTTTTAAGCCTAGAGGATTTTACTAATTTAATCAGTAGTTTGGCAATCAAAGGGAGGGAGTTTATTGAATGAGCACTGAACCAAAAAGACTGTCTCATGAGGGATTTTCCTGGCATTTCCTCTGGCCATAGGTATGGAAGGAAGAAATGTCAGAAAGGATTGACAAACTAGGAGTAAGGGCAGGATTGAGAAGCTGGGCATTTGATGGCGCTGAGGAAGAGGTTTGATGGGAGAGAGCATGGTGAGTGTATGGTCAGAGAGCAGGAGTTTCAGGTTTACACTTTAGATGTATTCTGCAGCCGTGTTGTGAAGGGAGGAGAGCATGAACTAGGGAGTCTGGCCAGCATGATTTAGAATCCCAGCCCCTGATATCTCATCATTACCTGTGTGAGGCTGGGCAATCTCTAAATTGGGGTACTATAGCCTAACTTTTTATTAGCTGTGAGAGCTACAGATAATGACACAAAGTTACCTGTACGGTGCCTGGCACTTGGTGAGTAATGATATATCGTCATGACTATTCTTATTATGCAGAGTGTGGCCTCAGGAATGAGTTGTTAAAGATGACAGCCATCTGGGCCGGCCCGGTGGCACACTGCTACAGTGCGCCGCTTGGGAGTGCGGTGGTGCTCCCGCCGAGGGTTCGGATCCCACATACAGACCCGTTCCCGCTCACTGGCTGAGCAAGGTGCGGGAGCAACACCGAAGGCTGCGATCCCGTTGCCAGTCCCAGTCCGGTACGGGCACGACACTGAGGGTTGCGATCCGTTGCCAGACACGAAAAAAGACAAAAAGGAAAAAAAAAAAGATGACAGCCATCTGGAACAGTGGAAACCAGATTGGCTAAGTCACCAACATGAACATTAAAATGACCCAGTTAGCTGGCAGGAGTCTAGCAGAGAGAAGACCAGATGCCAGCGCCCAGAGGATGGGAAAAGGATGGTATTACAGGATAGCCCATGCTTCGAAGGAAGAGGCTCCCAAGGAAGGCTAAAACAGCAATGTGATGGAAGAGACCATGAAAATGAGGGGGATGGCCTTGTAATGGCAGGGCCTGGAGGAATGCATCTCCACATCACTCAAAGTTCTATCTACTGCCAAACCCCAAGGCCAGTTTCTGTGCTTCAGCGGATCTGTTACTGCCACCCTTTATCAACCCATACGTGTGAACATGATGAGTCATTAGCTCCTGAAGAACACCAAAAGTCCCCATGGTCAGTTCTCCAGAAAGTGAGAGAATAAGGATTCCTGTTCCATTCTTGGCGTGAACTTAAACTTAACAATAAGTTCAGCCACAGGGATGAGCAATGCCAGGGTTTTGCCTCTACCTGTTTTTGCAGCTACTAGAAGATTCCTGCCTTCCAGAAGTGGTCTGATACTTTTATCCTGAATTTCAGTCATGCTCGTAAAGTCCATTTCTTTCATTGCCTTCAAAGTGTTTTCATTGACAAGATTAGTTGGAGAAGTAAATGAAGTATCTCAGAAAGCACCTGTCAGTCCCAGGGCAGGCTGGGCACTTCACTGTCACCTTCCTCATCACCTGGCTTCTCCACACTGTTTTCTGTTTCTTCAGGAGCAGGAGCCCCAGCGCCACCTTCTTCAGATTCCCCTTTGTTTTCTTTTGGTTTTTCCATTTGTTTGTTTGTTTGTTTGATTGTTTGATTGTTTCAGACCCAGCATCATTCATCATTTTTCTCTCTCTTTTTTTTTTTTTTTTCTTCTTTTTCTTTTTTGATTCTGAATTGGGAGACTGCACAGCTGTTTCTCCATTTGTTAACACGGTAGATTTCTGGGGGGATTTTTTAACTTTTACACTTTCCACTGTTTCTTTAGATGTGTCTCCATTTGGGGCTTTTGAGGGACCCACATTCATAAAATGTTTTAGGGTTTTTTTTTAACTTTTCCAACTCCCACTGTTTCTGCAGACACATCTACATTTCGAGTTTCTGACAGGTTTGCATCTGGCCCCTGTCGCTTTAGGT
>NW_007729386.1:58336-59481 GCF_000696425.1 Galeopterus variegatus | reverse complement strand
GCAGACACATCTACATTTCGAGTTTCTGACAGGTTTGCATCTGGCCCCTGTCGCTTTAGGTTTGGCTGCCTCAGTTTAAGGGTCGACCTCTCGATCCTCCTGCGCAGGAGTCTCCAGGGCCAGTGAGGCACATGGTTGGAGAAGGGCCTGAACTGCGGCCGGCTGTGCAGCTCCTTGGCTCTCCGAGTTGACAATACTTCCTTTTGGGCCACCGCAGCTCAGTCAACTGAGAACACCCTCTAGGCCTAAAATTTTAAGCAATGTTATAATGGTGATGTAAGTGCTAGTGTGAACTTATTAATAGGTGTGATAAATTGGTTGGAAGCAAGTGCAAACAGTTGATGGCAGGTGGCATGTGATAAGGAACCGTGGCTACTACCAGTTAGCCTCATAAAAATGAGGCCCCGAGCTTCCTCTTGAACTGCTTGATCCAGTAGGATACACTCTGTGACCATGATGTCACTGATGGCACCCACTGAAAGATGGTGACTCAGCAGCCAAGGGGGCCCATAGGTAGCTAGAAAAAATCCTCACTTCCTTTATCTTCCATCAACATGCACCCACTGCCACTGAATGAGGGGGACAGTAAAGTGTGCCCTTCGGTAGGGACCTCCCTTCCCTCTTCTACATGACCAAGGCATGCAGGGAGAGTTGGGGACTGAAATAAAGTGGACTTTTGGAGTTTAAGGGGAAAGCACAAGTATGCCTGTGTTCTCTTTGTCATTAGGCATAACAAAAATGTAAAAGAATATGAGATAGACCTGTATACAACAAGTTCTGAGCCTTTGCTCATCAAAAGAACAGAGCCTAACCTGGTCAATCACTTCAACAACATTCCCATCAACGGCTCCATTTTCTTGCCCTCTTGCCTAGCCTTTCTGCCCATTCTTCCTGACAACTGCAGCAACTCTGTTTTCCCCAATTCTGAATTTTCTGGCATTGTTGGAGAAAATCACAAAACCATATTGATTACCTAACTTACAGATTTAAGAGCTCCAATCTCAGCTCTTCCCTAAATATTACTCTATAATATTTCCCTATAGCAGCACTTCCAAATTTGTTCCATGTTCTTCAAGTCCCCCAGCCCAACCCTAGCCCCTTTACCCTCATAAGACAATATAGCTTCCTAACTTCCAAAAAAAAAA
>NW_007729386.1:43176-57167 GCF_000696425.1 Galeopterus variegatus | reverse complement strand
TTAGCAGCCTGGGAATAATCCTGTTTCCACCAATAAAAAATTTCTGGACCTTGACTTGAATCACTTGACCTATCTGCACCTCAGTTTCCTCATACTTAAAATAGAGATAATGCTAGTAATAGCTCCTAGTACTTAAGGCTCATTAGCTAGTTTAGTAGAGAAAGAGGTACAATATGAGATAGTGAAAGCTGGCTTGGGAGACAGGGTAACAGGGATTTAACCCCAGCTATAGAATTTTGTGTCATCACAAGATTTCTGGGTGTTCTTTTTTAAATAGGCTGGGTGCAATGGTTTGAATGTTTGTATCCCTCCGAAATTCATGTTGAAATTTAATTCTCAGTGCAACAATATTAAGAGGTGGGGCCTTTATGAGATGATTAGGTCATGAGGGCTGTCTTAGTCCATTTTGTGCTGCTATTATACCACAGGGTGGGTAATTTATAAAGGGTAGTTTATTTGACTCATGGTTCTGGAGGCTGGGAAGTCCAAGAGTGTGGTGCCATCATTTGATGAGGGTTTCCAGGTGTGTCATCCCATGACAGAAGGCAGAGGGGCAAGAGAGAGAGACAAAGGAAGCCATACTCATCCTTTTGGACATCCTTATCAGGAGTCCACTCCCGTGATAACTAACCCATTCCCAAAATAAAGACATTAATCCAACTATGAGGGCAGAACCCTCATGGCCATCTTGCTGGATGCATCTCATCCTGCAGTCAGTGTGCCGCAGCATTTTGCTGCTCTCCCCACAGTCATGGTGGCAGTTCTGATGGCTCCAAGTCCCACCTGATTAGGCTCCTCAGAGGCCTAGTTGCCTGCCAGCAGCCCAATTCCCAATCCCACTGTTCATCTCTATCTTCTAAAATGAACTTGAATTGTTATTTATCACAAGAAAGAATGAAAGCATATTTAAAGTTTTCAGTGTAATAAGGAGGCTGTGAAATCTTAATCCATTAATGATTAACAGTGGGAGGAGTCAGATGATGGGCTGGGACACAGCAGAAGATGGTGATGCCAGAGGCATTGAGAGAGTTGTTGAAACTGGAGATAGCAAAGCAGTGACAGTATTCCTTGCCTAGTTCATAAATCTGAACACACAATTGTACATTTTAACTTCTAAAAGGCCATTTTATTCTTCTCTACTCCCACTTTTATTTCTGCCACCCAAAAGGATTAAGAAAATTTATCCATTGCAAAATATCTTTTTTATTTATTTTTTTATTTTAATTTATCAATATACAATGTAGTTGATTTTCGTGTCCCTTTACCAATTCTTCTTTCCCTCCCCCCTCCCCCACCAACATCATATCTGTTCACGTGTCTTAACAAGTTCAAGGAATTGTTGTGATTGTTGTGTTCCCTGCCCCCACCCCCACTGTTGGTTTGTACATTTATTTATTTATTTATTTTTAGCTCCCACAAATAAGTGAGAATGTGGTATTTCTCTTTCTGTGCCTGACTTACTTCACTTAATATAATTTTTTCTAAGTCCATCCATGTTGCGAGTGCTGATGTATAAAGGGTAATGCAACTAGATAAAGGCATGATGCTTTTTCAGTGATAAACGTCTATTAGTTATTCTTCATCTCAGTCTTTACTCTCAGATTTGTGGCACCTTGGAGTAGTTAATGGAGTCCTGAGGAGTGAAGGCTGGGCGAAGTGACTCATATGGACAAGCATGATGGGGGTAATATTTTATGTACATTAAAATGTATTTCTAATTCGTTCTCCCCTATGAATCAGGTTCTCTGCAGCCTTTTCACCCACATGGCCTTAGAAAAGATGGGAAAATAACTCTTTCCTCAGGAAGGAGAAGGCTATTACTTAGAATTATTTCTAATTCCCCAAACAGAAAGGGAAATAAAAGGAAAGCTTTCCAGTTCATGGTGACAGGTAAGAAGAAGTAAAAAAGAAGGAGACGTAAGCAGGGAGACAGTGTGGCATGGTTCTTTGCCTTGGACCTAAATCTCAAAGTGAGAGGCTGTTAGGTAAAGGTTGAAGGAAAAGGCAAAAGTAAAGGGGTTTTGATTTAAAAAACAGGCAAAAGATCTGAATAGACATTTCTCAAAAGAAGATATACAAATGGGCAAAAAGTACATGAAAAAAAAGCTCAACATCACTAACCATCAGGAAATGCAAACTAACACAATGAGTTGTCAACTCAGGCAAAAGATCTGAATAGACATTTCTCAAAAGAAGATATACAAATGGGCAAAAAGTACATGAAAAAAAGCTCAACATCACTAACCATCAGGAAATGCAAACTAACACAATGAGTTGTCAACTCACACTTGTTAGGATGGCTATTATCAAAAAGACAAAAGATAAGTATTGGCAAGGATATAGAGGAAAGGGAAAACTTGTACACTGTTGGTGGGAATGTAAATTAGTATAGCCATTATGAAACTATAGAGGCTCCTCAAAAAATTAAAAATAGAACTACCATATAATCCAGAAATCCCACTACTGGGTATATATCCAAATGAAATGAAATCAGTATGTTGAAGAGATATTTGCACTCCAATGTTCATTGCAGCATTATATAGTATTTCCACATATGGATATGATAGACATAAATAACTTCAATGCATGGATAATAGTAAAATGTAGTCAAATAATTAGGAAGTGATGAGTTTTGAGCATTACCTTTCTTTTTAATATTCTAAGTTTATACATATTAATTTGTAATAATGGTTATGTTTAACAATTGACTTGTGAAATTCCCCAAAATTTAACAATCAGCTCTGGTAAACCAGTGCAAGCCAGTCAGACCATGCCACTGCTCAAGAATCCCCACCCATTTTCCCCAAATGTCATTTGGGAGAAGTACAGGGGGAGAAGAAGGAAAACTTAACAACTGAGTCATTTTCCCAAAATAAATTAAATTATCATTAACTGATAAACGTCAGCATCTACTACCACTTCCAACCTTGAAGGCTCAGGAAGATGAGATTAGTTACAAAAAAATTAAAGAAACTATATTTCCTTTGCACATCTGAATTTTAGGGTGTGCCTATTAGAATTCTATGCCAGGTAATGGAATCCTCCAATGGTAGTAGCTTATGTAGGTGGGGTTTTGTTGCATTCACATAACCAGCAATCAGGCCTATTACTTCATTGTCACAAAATGTCTACTGGCTACCCCAGCTCCAGGCAATACATTTGCATTCAAACCAAGATGAAGGAGCAGAAGCACAGGAGGCTCTATAACTTTTACCAGGAGCACAAAATCTTTCCCAGGAATCTGCCCTTTCTTGCCCCTCCCCATTCCCTTCTTCCCAGTGGAAGTCTTACTGGTCAAAACAAGGTTACTCAGCACCCCTAGCTGTAAGGGAGCTGTCCTCATCCTTTGGCGTAGACCAGTCAGGATCCACTGCCAGAAGTGGGCACTCTGTTGCCAAATATATGAACAAAATCTGGGTTCTGTTAGCAAGAAAAAAGTAGGTAACGGACAATGTGCAAGCTGGCAGCAAAGTCTGGCACAGCTTAAGTCAATATTTCTAACCTCAATTCACACAGCAGACAAAGTGGAGGGACTATTTTAAATACAAAAGAGCTGAGAATGGCATTTGTTTGTCAGAGCATAAGATGGAAATGCAGGAAGAGCCTGGAAGTATCTGTCATGTGGAAGGCAGACTGCTTAAGGGGCGCAAACAGGGGCGAGGCCTAGAGGTCTGAGCTGCAGCAGGACCTCCAGGTCCCACTGGCCATTGTGCTGACTGAACAGCCACTGTAAGAGCAGGAGATGGGGGGAAGACAATGAAGTCCAACGTTAAACAGGCTTCCCTATCAGAGACAGTTAGGGAACAATAGACTCCTACTGCTTAATATTTAGGTTGTTCAGAGCTTTTACCAAGGAGTGCTTTATGAGGATCCGACACCCACTTGCTCTTTCCTTAGTACACACTTCAGGTGTCCTTCATAAAGCTAGGGCAAACAGTAGGACTAAGAAGGAAAGGAAAAAGAAGGTTCCTCCTTTCCAGCCTGTGATGAACCTCTCAACTAACAAAAGTTAATTGCTTGACTGATCGGGGCTTATTCCTTGGGAATACAGCTGAATGAGTTAACATTTATGGGCACTGAGCCACACAGCCCCTCAGCAAATGGAGCCTGCCCTGCTATGACCAGGCACATGAGTATCATTTGGCCCATGAACTAATTGTAGGAGTTATATGAGATCCAGGGTAAAAGCAAGTCAGAGGTGCTCAGAAGGCAACAGGGGCTGGGGGGTAAGGATTAGCTACTAGACAGAAATTAAATGTTAAATGAACAGTTCCACATTAGTTTTTCTGAAAAATATGTCCTTTAATTGAATAAGTTGAATAAATGCAAATAATATCAAGCAAAAAAGGTCTGAGATTTCATCTATCCACACTGTAAAAATTACATACATGAATTGTTTATTCTTGTGGTGTATATGTCCTTTAATTGAATAAGTTGAATAAATGCAAATAATATCAAGCAAAAACGATCTGAGATTTCATCTATCCACACTGTAAAAATTACATACATGAATTGTTTATTCTTGTGGTGAAACATATCTAGTGCTTTCCCCCCTCACATAGCATTAACTTGTTTAAAGAACACTTACATAATAACATTTTGAATTTTTCATTTTCCATGCTTCTCAACCGAAATTATCTCCTTGAAGTCTATATTTGCAAAAAAAAGCAATTGCTGCCTCTTTAAACAAGTGCTCAGACTTGAAAATGTTTAACTAATTTCATTTTCTTGATAAAGCTTATCTTTATCAAGATCAGAACTGAGTCATACCAAAAATACTTCTATAAGATTTGACCTTTTACTTAAATCCCACATTGAGATAATATACTTAAAATGGTTATCAATAAGACCTTTGTTTTTAAAAGCACATTTAGAATAAACTACTTTTTAAAAACAGAAAACTGTTTCAATTAAGTTTTTTACAAGCAATCAGCTTGAAAGTTATACTTGCTCTTTTATTTTCTTTATATATAAAGTATGCCCAAGAGTGCCAAGACAGCAGCACTATACAAACTATGCTTTACCTTTGTATTTACTTCTTGTCAAAATAACCTTTACACATCAATGTTTGTACAGTGCTTTATGACAGTAACAACTGTATTGTATCAGTCCCAGGGAAAAAACAAGGCAAGCAGCAAACATTTCTCATTGTTAGTGAGAAAAACCTCGTCCAATTACATGAGGACAATTAATACTTAGTTCCTTCTGATGAAGAGTTGCCTTGCAGCAGAAAAATTTCACTCAATTCCAACATGTTTTATCATTTGGGGAGGGTTTAAAGAGAGACTTTTTGCTTGAGTAGTGATCCTACAATACCTACGCAGGGCTAACTACTAGGCTTAGCTTCCTGTATGTTTTCACCCCCCAACCTTTTGTCAACAAACTCCTGTTCACCCTTAAAATAGTGAGAGCTTACTAGATAGATAATCTAATAAGTATCCATTCCAAAATAGGTGTTTCTCTTATTTCTTAAAATTCCCATGTTTTCTCCTTCAGTTTGGCTCTCCACCCTATCCACGTTGAAGGCTGTTTTTATTAGTTGCAGGTTTTGCATTTTCCTGAGAGATTTACATGAAAATCCTAGAGCAAAATTCTGAACTGAATGAGAAGTCTAAAAGGAAAATAATCGGGGAATGAAACAATTGTATATATATACACACACACACATGAAATAATTGTATGTATATATACACACATACACGTGTGTGTATATACACAATGAACTGAATGAGAAGTCTAAAAGGAAAATAATCTGGGAATGAAACAATTGTATATATATATACACACACACATGAAATAATTGTATGTATATATACACACATACACGTGTGTGTATATACACACTTTTTTCCATCTATATCACTATAAAATGAGCTTACTGCTTCTGAAATTGGCAGTTGTAAGTGGCAGTTTTTAAAACCTGGATTGAGGTTGGAAGGGATGTTGGCCCAAAGGACCTAGAAACAAAAAGAGCCAGAAGAATCAGGGATTGGGAAAAGCTGAAAATTTCATTGCACAAAGAGGTGAGTACAAGACCAGAAAGGAATAAAGCTCAACTTTGAGAAGTTGGAAAGACAGGAGTGAAGAACAGTCCAGAATAGGGTCCGGAACAACCAGGGTCACTTGTACCAGCCACCAACCACACAGAGGGAGAGGAACGTATGAGAGAGAAATGGTGACCGAGCAAGGAGTCTGATTTGAAGGCACAAAGGACAGCAATAAGAATGACCGTAGATGTCAAGTAAAGCCAATCACTTTCTCAAGTCTTTCTTTTAGACCAGTTAGTGGGCCCAAGATCTCTGGAAAGGCTGCCACAGAAGTAATACTGTTACAGTATATTTTGCCTCCCAGTTAAGTGGATTGAGAACATTGGGAGCTACACATCGACTCCTCTTTTATAAGCCACTTGCAAAAGAAAGAGCCACATACTCAGAAGGCCCTTTCCACTCAAAATGTATTTCCCTGTGCTGTGGCCCAAATAACTCCACCAACCAGACCAAGCTATAATTTGTTGACAGCTTTCTCTCTCAGTCATATTCTCAGATGAGGAAGGATGATAAAACAAAACCCAAAAGGCACCATACTGAGGTGAGTCAGCTCTGTGGGCTTTTCTGAGCCAACGCAAGTTAGATGGAGCTAATTAAAAAAAAAAAAACAGGATTTCTTTAAGCTGTCATTCAAGCAGAAACTCTGGCCAGTTTCTTTTGAAGTAGGTAGACCTTTCAGAGCTTTTATTGAGTGAATATAAGTACCTTCTACAGAGAAAAAGGATATCACCTTTTCACAGAACAGAGAAAGAACTGTCACATCATTTCCTGATGCCATCGACAGCAATATAATGTGTATAAATGAGGCAAAGGAAAGGAGATCTAGAGATTAATATAACTCTGAGAAAAACACCCAAAATAAATAATTTTATTTCAATTTTTCCAATGCCTTATCTTTCACTGAACTCTAGAAGCAGAATCATATCCATCAAGTAATACACATATACATGCATGAAAATCAAATCATAACATATATTTCTACACTTTCCATAGATGCTGTGATGGTCAATTTTATGTGTCAACTTGACTGGACCCTGGGGTTCCCAGATATTTGGTTGAACATTATTCTGGGCATGTCTGTAAGGGTGTTTCTGGATGAGATTGACATCAAAATTAGTAGACTGAGTAAAGTAGATTGCCCCCCCCCCAACAGGCGGGAGTAAATTTCATTCAATTAGTTGAAGGCCTGCATAGAATAAAAAGGCTGAGTGAGAAGAAATTCTTTCTGCCTAACTGTCTTCAAGCTGGGACATCTGCCTTTTCCTGCCTTTGGGCTCAAACTGAAACATTAGCTCTTTCTGCCTTTGCACCATCAGGTTCTCCTGGGTCTCCAGCTTGCCAACTCACCCTGCAAATCTTAAAACTTGTCAGCCTCCATAATCACAGAAGCAAATTACTTACAAGAAATCTCTTTATACATATATATCTATCTCCTGTTCATTCTGTTTCTCTGGAGAATCCTAGTACAGATGCTCCTATAAATTTTATAGCAAAGTTGTATAAAAGATAAAGACACATCAAGTCATCTATGTTGTTTTCCTCTCTGCCAGACCCACAGCCCTTTGTCCTGCTTTCATCTCACTAGCAGTAATTCAAAGAATTACTTGGGTAGAAGTCACACCCAGACTAGAAAGGAAATAGCCAGTGCAACTTACCACCACCAACCACCATGTTCAAAGCCACATTCAGGCAAGGCCATTTATAACTAAATCCACCACATACATATGACCTTCTAGTAGCAGGTCATTTTAAACAACTTCATTTCTAAGGAGAGACCAAGAGGAGAAATGACTTTGGGCCCTATCTGGTATGTACTATAACAGTAACTGTACACCTCCCCTCTCATAGTCTCACTGATTTAATGAAAGCATGAAGACAGATTGATCTGGTGTGCAGGGTCTTAGATGACTTGATTGAACACAGCATATCAAAGTGAGAGCAAGCAATATGTCTCAAGCCAAGATCAAAGAGTGAGAGCAAAATGTTCAAGCTGAAATGAAAATTTTATTTACCAAAATTCTACAGCAAGGTGGCTTATTCTCACAAGAAAAACCAAAAGAGCTACAGAGAACATTTTCCAAGGGACCTGCATACACTAGGGAAGGTAAGTGTGTGGCATGTGAGGGCACAGGATGGGAGAGCCACACAGGAGTGAGGGTACTCTAGGCAGAACAGGACAGTGGCTTATTCTCACAAGAAAAACCAAAAGAGCTACAGAGAACATGTTCCAAGGGACCTGCATACACTAGGGAAGGTAAGTGTGTGGTATGTGAGGGCACAGGATGGGAGAGCCACACAGGAGTGAGGGTACTCTAGGCAGAACAGGACAGAGATGTTCCCAGTTGCCGTGAGTGGCAAACTGGCAAGAAGGAGAAGTTTCAAGGGTATTTTAGGAAGCTTTCTGTACAGTTTTGCTATGTGAAATCCCTATGGAAAATCCCTTAAAAATAAAACTTACAGCAAGTATGATTCTTCAAGGTTTCTCAAGGTGGGCTGTTGTTTCTTTAAATGTTACACTACAAAGAGATTGAATCCATACCAGGAGGCCCAGCTTTATGTGGGCCATACTTCATCAGACAAAGCCCATCTCCAGACTGCAAGATCTAACATTTTTTCTAATGCCCAGTCAGCACAGACCTTTCCAATTACTATAATAAACTATAATCCACAATAAACAGTGGGGTCATTATCAAGAACAGTGGAAGTACTGAGTTTGGTTTTTGGGGGTTGGTTTTTTTTTTTTTTGGTATTTATCTTCAGAAGTCTCACCTTATTTTTATGACTCTTAGTATCTTGTGACATATAGCGTCCATCAACTAATTCTAAAAAAGAAAATTAGGGTGTGCCCAACATTTCGGCTCTAGGCATGGCTATACGTTTCCTTCATAATGTCCCAGATCAATAGAAAGGTTACATAGATTCTGTATAGCAAATGTGGAGAAGGTAACAAATACCAGCTCAGACTATATTATCATCACCTAAGAAAACTAGAAAACATTAGATTTTTGTAAAACACGTAACGTAACCAGCCTGTCACAAAAGGCACCATAAACAGGACTCAAACACTACTTTGGGGTAATAAATTAGATGACAGTTAAATTCTAAAGTCAACCCTTAGGACTAAAATTACAAATCTTCAAAATTACCCTTGAAAATTCCTAAGGAATTCACCTTGCTGGAGACGCACCATTGCTTAGTTAGGTCCAACAATCCAGATTTTCCTCCAAAGTTGGAACAGGCTTTGGTTGAGACCAGAGACTTACCTTCTGTTTAGAAACTATGTGGTAACAGCAATACGTTGTACCATACTAAGCACAATGAAAAGCTGACACTGTGAACAGAACATAGGAACAAAGACAATCAAGGATATCACCTCCTGAATGCTCCAGGGCAAATACTCACCGGTTGGAGTGGGAAGCAAAATTACTTAAGTATAATTGATTTGTTTAAACTAAACATATATTTTATTAAACTGGATTCTGTTCTGAAGGAAAAAACATGCGAAAGAAGGTACATCAAAGTGGTGGACTTGACCTTGGAACTGAATACCCAGGGTCACTCACTCTAAATCTGTTTGCCTCACCAGCAAATACACTTGGCTAAAAGTCCAAAGAAACCATTTTTTCCTTTAGATCCTCAGAATTATCCTAAAGGTGGAGAAAAGAGAAGCTGCCTTCAAAGTAGACATTGCCCCAGAAGAGGTTAAGAAAATATCTAAGAAAAGCCACTGTCTGTTATTCACTGACTTAGCAGATAGTTGTGGCATGTGAAGGCCAGAAATGACAATGGTAACAGACACAAACCATGTTTTAGAAAGACAAGACATTAGAAGAGTCATTAGAGAAAGACAAGACATTAGAATGATGAGACATTAAAGGAGAACATTTCCCAGTTCCAGAGTCAAGAGACTGTAATTCATCCAAGGATGCTAGAACAAGGAGATGTGGTATGAACTCAGCTAACTTTAAACATCTTGGCCTATGAGTATTAGAAACCCAACTGGGACACTGAGCAGCCACCCTTCTAAGAAAGCCCTTTGGCCACCTATGACCATTGCCCCTTCCTAGACATCAGGCATCTAAGTCTGCATTTGAAAGAAGCTGTATAGACATCAGATTCGGAACCATCCTGCACAAGCCTCTTTCTCTGTCCTCCCATAGCTGTCAGCCCAGCACAGGCTAGCAATGTGAACCCTAGACTAGCCCTTGTCTTTTTCTCTGGGTTAAGGAAAGGCAGAGCAACCTGGAACAATGACCATGAGAGGGCAGGGGATGAAGAATTAAGGTCTGAGGAGGTAAACAGAGATGAAGGCTGTCACCAGAGGCTGGCTAGGAGTAGCGTGACTGCCACCTCTGCTGCAATTGTGTATTCATTTAACAAACACTGACTGAGTATCTGATATTCTGGTGAGCATTTCTCATGTTAGACTGTCTTAAAGAAGGTCGTTTCTGTACCTTTTTCGTTAAGGCTCACTGCCTGACCGTGGGCTTTTCCTTATGAAGGGTCACACTACCTATCCCACCTTCATGCATCAGTCTTCCAGCCCTGGAGGGAATGAAAAGAAGAGGAGAATTTGGCCATGGCTGTAGGCCAGGAGGATTTCCTCAGATATGGTCGGCTTCCAAAAATCAAAGCAGGGACTGGGTTCATGCAGTGTTTGGTGGTAAAACCACGCTTCATTTTCACTGCAGATCCCTGGAGGAACATTTTTAGAACAGAAACTTGAGAACACTTGGATTTTTCACTAGAGCTAAAAAGAAGGAAGCCAATGAGGGTAATTTGGAGTATTACAAGAGATTTTCGAGTTCAGAGATCGAGGACAGAGTCTATAAGATTTCAACACGACTTAACATAAAGCAAGTGTTGTATGTGGTGAGGCTGAAGGAGGATCCATTTCATCTTCTGATGGAAGAAAGATGCCTGCCGTCCAGTTTCCATTTCTCAAAAAGACCTTATTCTGCCTGTGGTTAAACAAATGAAGGAAATGTTTCAAAGCTACACATTCATCTTTTCCTTGATCAAGCAAAATGTGCCCATCTGTGACACTGCAGATTTAGACAGTTACAAAACAAGATCACAGAAAAGGAAACCCTTGCAGCTATTTCCTATAAGCTCTCCTCAAGACCGAGACTAAGGACTTGGCTCTACTTGACATTGTTTATTGGTCTAACTTTCCTGTCAAAAACTATATCTATTTTTTTTAAAGTAACAGGGAGCACTGACAAACTAATGTCCTGATGTAACTATACCTGCACGAGGCAATGCTAAGAGAGAGTAGTCAATCAAAAAGTGCCCAGACCAGGACTCCAAGCAGGGAATCCTGCTGAAAGCAGAAGACAGTTCCTCTCTTATCTCAGTTGAGGTTTTGTTCCAAAAACACCCTGTTCAAGGAGTCTGGTTATATGTCTCATTAAGTGAAGCAATAAACCATGGTAAAACCACCAAGCACAATGCAAGATGACATATCATCATTATTATTCCATTGCCTTGAGTCTGATTAGAAAAAATAACACTTAATGGCACAAACACTGAGAAATATAGAACTGCTGATTTCCTAACTCTAACCCATAGTTTATTAGTCATCTGCTTATAGCAGAGTAAAAAGATGTTGTACCAACCAATCCAAGAGCCTAAATAAACTACAGAGTTTGAGGTGAAGAGGAAGGGGGCTTTGTGATAAAAGATGACAGGTTTCCAACCCCTTACATGTGGATTTCCAGGAAAATGACAAATGGAATATAAAAGCAGGAGAAAGCCTGCATCATACTGGAAACTAGGGACGGTGCATACACTATCAGAAATGTTGAGGAATTTCTGGATACACTGCAAAGGCACAGAGGCCTGACCCCCACCCCCTACAATCTACCCCCCACACACTATTCCTTCCCACACACATATACAGAAGTAAGTGGAGAAGAGCCTGACAGAATGCTACTAGCACACCCTTAAATAATGGGCAAGGGCAAGGGCAAGCCAAACGGCAGGCAGTCACATGAAGCACACACGGAGGGCTTCCCTTAGAGGGGGGCTGCAACATTACACTGCAAATAGGCATAGGCAGAGGAGTGGAGTTCCTGGCAGAGATGGTCAATCTGCCCCGAGATAAAGCTGCCAGTTGTGACAGTATAAGACCTGCTTCTTTGTACTCTCTCCACCCCCATTCCCACAGGTGCTGAATACCTGATGCAGCTATGCAAAATTGCATCAAATGTAAATGTTTCCTGTGCCTGTCCTTTGAACCTGAAGGATTTGTTCAGTTCCCCATACCAATTTCTGATAGATCCCACCTCAATTCTTACTTCATTATAAGATAGTGAGAACACAGCTTTGTCCATAGATCGAACAAATACAGTAAAAGCCTATCTGGCTAACTTGCACTAAGGGCTATGCATTTAACCAGGGCTCCCTATGTCCTCAGGAAAACATGCTGGCTGATACCTCAGCACACTCAGTGCTCATGGCGAGAGGCCTCCTCCCCCATGAGGCAGCAGGTTTCTACTCCCACCAATTGCATGGTAGGTTTGCCAACAGTCAATTGGCAGTGAAGTTGTACCACTTGTATTTATTATTATAATCACATAATTCAATTAAATATTATGCTATCTGATAAAATCTGACAACAAGAAGAGTTATATTTTTTGAAAAGGTAGATCAAATTTTTTCAAAAAATCAATAAAAATGAGTTGTTAAGCAAATCTGCTCTTAAATTGGGTGTGAATGTGACAAGTGTTAATGACAGGGGAAAATAATAAAAATACACAAGGATTCTGCATGCATTGTACCACAAATGTCTTTAAGATCTTGGTCCCATCTATAGGTGGAAATCATAGTTGATTCATTATGAGTATGATTTATGAGAGATGATATGAATAATCACAGGCCCATTTTCCAAGGAAATGCCTTGACCCTATACTAAAAGATTGGCTAATAGAATGTACGATGGTATGTTTTATTTTAAAAGATGTGTCTAAGTGAACAGATATGATGTTGGTGGGGGGAGGGGGAGAGAGGGAGGAAGGAAAAGGAGGAATTGGTAAAGGGACATGAAAATCAACTACATTGTATATTGATAAATTAAAATTTAAAAAATAAAATAAAAGATGTGTCCATATCATTTTCTATGACTCCCCACTTTAACCAGCTTCTTTTAATTAACCAAGCAACTACTGGTTCTGATCACAAGATAGATATAAAAGAAGGCTATTGCTAATGACAAATCAACAGAGCTATTAAAAGATATTATAATTCAAAAAAGAATGAAATCCTGTCATTTGCGGCAACATGGATGGACTTGGAGGTCATTATGTTAAGTGAAATAAACCAGGCATAGAAAGACAAATACCACATGACCTCACTCATATGTGAGATCTAAGAAAAAAAAAGTTGATGTTATAGAGACAGAGACTAGAAGAGCGGTTACTAGAGACTCCGGAAGGAAAGGGAAGGAGGGATAACAGGGAGAGGCTGGCCAACAGGTACAAAATTACGGTTAGACAGAAGGAATAAGTTCTGATGTTCTACTGGGCAGTAGGGTGACTATGGTTAACAATTAAGTTTTGTATATTACATAATAGCTAGAGGAGAGGTTTTTGAATGTTTTCACCACAGAGAAACAATAAATACACTAGGTGACTGATAAATTAACTACCCTAATTTGATTATTATACAACATACACACACATATATATATCAAAATGCCAGATTATACTCCATAAGTATGTATAATTACAATGTTTAAGTTAAAAAAATAATAATGATGGGCCAGCCCGGTGGCACACTGGATAGTGCGCCGCTTGGGAAGCGTGGCGGCGCTCCCGTCCGAGGGTTCGGATCCCATATACAGACCGGTTCCCGCTCACTGGCTGAGCGAGGCGCAGGAGCAACGCCGAGGCTTGCGATCCCGTTGCCGGTCCCGGTCCGGTACGGGGGCAACACTGAGGGTTG
>NW_007729386.1:40762-42483 GCF_000696425.1 Galeopterus variegatus | reverse complement strand
AAAAAATAATAATAATAATAATAATAATAATAATAATGATGATGATAGTTGAGGACTTCAGTTTTCCACTTTCGATAATAGCTAAACAGTTGGGCAGAAGAGCAACAAAGAAACATAAGACTTGAATAACACTATGAACCAACTAGATCTCACACATATCTATAGAACACTCCACCCAACAACAGCAGAGTACACATTCTCTATAAGTGTACGTGGGACATTCTCCAGGACAGACCACATGTTAGGCTATAAAAAAGTGGCAATAAATTTAAAAGGATTGAAATCATACAAAGCATGCTCTTAACCACAATGGAATGAAGTCAGGAATCAATAAAGGAAGGAAACTGGGGAAATTCACAAATATATGGAAATGAAACAATACACTTAAAATGGTCAATAGGTCAAAGAAGAAATCCAAGAGAAATTAGAAAATACTTTGAGATCAATGAAAACAAACACTCCACATCTCCAGACCTACAGAATGCAGCTAAAACAGTGCTTAGAGGGAAATTACAGCTGTACATGCCTATCCAGTCATGCACCACATGCATTTTGGCCAATGACAGAATGCATATATGACAGTGGTCTCATAAGATTATAATGGCTATACTACCTAGGTTTGTGTAAGTACACTCTATGATGTTCGCAAAATGACAAAATCACCTAATGATGCATTTCTCAGCATCTATCCCCATTGTTAAGCAATGCATGATTGTGTTAGAAAAGAAGAAAAATCTCAAACTAACTTTCCACCTGAAGAAACTAGAAGAGCAAACTACAACCAAAGCAAGTAGAGGAAAGATATAATAAAGGCTAGAGTGGAAATAAATGAAATAGAGAATAGAAAAACAAGAGAGAAAGTGAACAAAGTCAAAAGTTGTTCTTTGTAAAGAACAATGAAATTTACAGCTTTAGACAGAGCGCCAAGGAAAAAGTTGGAAAAAAGCTCAAAAATACAGTAAACAACTCAAAAAAAAGACTCAAATTAGCCAAATCAGGAATGAAAGAGGGGACATTACCATTAAGATTAGAGAAATAAAAATGATTATAAGAGACTACTATAAACAATCATATAGATAACCTCGATGAAATGAACAAACTCTTAGAAACACACAAACTATTAAAATGACTCAAGAAATCAGAAAAGACGTATAACAAGAAGATTGAATAAGTAATCAAAAAACTGCTCAGAAAGAAAAGCTCAGGACCAGATGGTTGTACCAGTGAACTCTACCAAATGTGTTTTTTGTTTTATGTTTTTGGCAGCTGGCCAGTATGGGAACTAAACTCTTGATCTTGGTGTTACAAGACTGCACTCTAACCAACTGAGCTAACTGGCCAACCCAAATAGTCAAGGAAGAATTTACATTAATCTTTCACAAACTCTTTCAAAATAGACAAGAGAAAACACTTCCTGACTCATTTAATGAGGCCAATATTACCCTGACACCAAAACCAGACAAGGACATCACAAGAAAACTACAGACCAATATCTCTTATGAACATAAACCCCCAAATCCTCAACAAAATAATTGCAGACCTAATCTAGCAATGTATTAAAAAGATTATATTCCATTACCAAGTGAGATTTATCACAGAAATGTGAGGGTGGCTCAGCATACAAAAATTAATCCATGTGTAAGTTCTATCCTATTGGAGCTGTGATTTTCATAATTCCAAATAAGCTAGAAGGTGGTTTTATGTCTTAAAAAAAAAAAAAA
>NW_007729386.1:38193-39604 GCF_000696425.1 Galeopterus variegatus | reverse complement strand
ATAAAAAAAGATATCCTATCATTTCCAGCAACATGGATGGTACTAGAAACCATCGTGTTAAATGAAGTCAGGCACAAAAAGAAAAATATTGCATGGTATCACTCATATGTGGAATCTTAAAAAAAAAATTGGTAGAAAGTAGAATAAAAGAAGCAAAAAGTAGAATAATGCCTACCAGAGGCCAGGGGGCTGGGGCAGGAGGGAAGAAAAGTGGTGGGCTAATGGATGCAAAACCATGCTATCTACCCTAAGTGAATGATTGTTCAGTATATGCATGTATTGAAATGACATACTGTACCCTACAAATATGTATAAGTAAATGTTAAAATACTTTGAATAAAAACATTGATCAAAGTAATATACCATATTAATGAAATAAAGGACAAAAAGCACATAATTATCTCAATAGATGTAGAAAAATCATTTGACAAAATCCAACAGCTTTTCATGATAAAAACACTCCACAAACTAGAAATAGAAGGAAATTTCCTTAACTTGGTGAAGGGTATCTAAGAAAAATGAATACCTAACATTAAACTTAATGGTGAAAGTCTAAAAGCTTTTCCCCTAAGATAAGGAACAAGACAAGGATGTCTGTTCTTGCCTTTTCTATTTAATATTATACTGAAGGTTCTACTCAGGCAAGAAAAAGAAATAAAAGGCATCTAGATTGGAAAGGAAAAAGTAAGACTATGTCTATTTGCACATGAGTGATCTTATACAAGGGTAATTTTAAAAGTTCGTGGAAAAGTAGAATTAAAAGATAATATGAATTGTTCCATGAACTTTTTGAAGTACCCTCATATATGGAAAATCTAAAGAATACGCACACACACACACACACACACACACCTACTAGAGTTAATAAAAGAGTCACAAAAGATGCAAGGTCAATATACAAAAATCAGTTGTATTTCTATACATTAACAATGAGCAACCTGAAATGAAATTGAGAAAACAATTCCATTTAAAATAGCATTAAAAAAAAATACTTAGGAATCAAATTAACAAAAGAAGTGTAAGACTCCAAAACACTGTTGAAACAAATTAAACAAGAACTAAATAAATGGATAAACATCCTATATTCGCTAATAAAAGACAATACTGTTGGTGACAATCCTCCACAAATTGATCTACAGACTCAGCTCAGACCCTATCAAAATTCCAACTTCCCTTTTTGCAGAAATTTACTTGCTGATTCTAAAATTTATGTGAAAATGCAAGAGACCATGAATAACTAAAACAGTCTTGAAGGAACAAAGTTGAGTACTCATGCATTCTGATTTCAAAACTTAACTACAAAGCTTAAGTGGTCTGGGCCAGCCCCGTGGCGCACTTGGGAGAGTGCGGCAGTGGGAGCGCCACTTGCGGCGTTGGGAGCGCAGCGGCGCTCCCACCGCGGGTTCGGATC
>NW_007729386.1:34781-36404 GCF_000696425.1 Galeopterus variegatus | reverse complement strand
GGAAAAGATTTCACCAGAGCCTTATCCAACTTGGGAGAGAGGATATTATTCAACTCCAACCCTCTCTAGACTTGTCTCTAACTAATCTTTATTCACCTAAAAGAGAAGGAAAAAAGAAGCCGAGTAGTACTTGTGATGGTCATAGCCCAGAGGCACTGACCCACTAAACAAGTGAGACCTAATATGGGATTATAGAATACTTCCTCTTGTTAACTTAAAAAAGGAGAGAGAGAAAATATCTTCAAATACGTTGAGTTTATCTGGGAATAAGAAAACAGGATCATAATTGGAATAGAGAGCCATGGCAAGCCACGGGTTTACCTGGTGAGGGAACAGTAAGAGAGCTCTTCCATTGGCAAAGGGAGAGGCTCACGTAAGCTGCCTAGAAACAGAGTTCATTGGTTTCAAATGCTCAAAACCAGATTTACTGTCAGTTTGTTGNAAAAAAAAAAAGAAAAAAGCTTAAGTGGTCAAAATTGTGTAGTGCTGCAGGTCAGCTCTGTGCCCCACAAATACATAGAATCAATTAAAAAGTGGGGGAGAAAAAAAAAGAGTATGGGCCCTTGCAACTGGACTGCCTGGGCTCAAATTCTCAAATTGCTACCCATAAAAAAAAAAATTGTGTAGTGCTAGAATAAGGATAGATAGATAGATCAATGGAATAGAATTGAGAGTCCAGAAATAAACCCATACATCAAAGGTCAACTAATTTTTCACAAGGGTGCCAAGACTATTCAATGGGAAAGAAGAGTCTTTCCAACAAATGATGTTGGGAAACTGGATATTCATATGCAAATGAATGAAGTTGGACCTCTTACTCACATAATACAGAAAAATTAACTCAAAAGAGATGAAATATCTAAATGTAAGATCTAAAACTCTTAAACTCTTAAGATGAAAACATAGGTGTAAATCTTCATGACCTTGGATTAGTAATGGTTTCTTAATATGACACCTAAAATACATGTAACCAAAGAAAAATAGATAAATTAGACTTCATAGGAATCAAAAATTTTTATGCTTCAAAGTCATTATCAAAAAAATATTATCATCATTATAGTCATTATCAGTTTACACATATAAAAAAAAAAGACTTCCAGTTTACACATATAAAGAACTCAGAAATTATTTCTCTCACCCTCACAACAAGAAAAAACTGAACAAACTGAAAATGAATGGCTTTTCCAGATCTCTAAGAGAATTAAGGTCACAGGCCAAATCTCCACCCCCAAAACTGGAGAGACAGGGGAGTACAAAGAATAGATCAGCTTACTTTGAAGCAGAAGCCTCTAGAGCCTGGTAGGAACACTTCAACAGTAACCTTGGTGAATTGCTAGAGTCTGGGTCTATTCTAGCTTGAGAATTAAAAATTCCTGGGGACGCAGGCTAAGGTGTGCTTCCACACGTTCACACTTTCTTGGGGTTTACCTCTGTGAGTCCCATTGGGTTCTCATAGTGAAGACAAGAGAAAACTCATCTCTCATTTGGCTAGGGGGTGGGAAAAAGGCACCATCTTGAAATAAGCCCAGAACATTCTTCACAATAAAGGCCTACTCAGCACGGGAAAAGATTTCACCAGAGCCTTATCCAACTTGGGAGAGAGGATATTATTCAACTCCAACC
>NW_007729386.1:31014-33652 GCF_000696425.1 Galeopterus variegatus | reverse complement strand
CTGAATTGCTGCAGAAGTAAAGAACGTCCAGTGATAAACCTTGTCATAGATGTATGTGTATACATGCAAAACACACAAGCCATGCAGAGCAGGAGATGGGTGAAGGATGCATAGAGATTTCTGGTGGAGTTTTAGAAAGTAAGTCCTTGGAAACAGTTTTTATCTCAGACAATCATGAACCCTCTTCCTTCGTACCTTTGTGGACTCCATTTTGTCTGAGTCTGACAGAAAGCGATTTCATCAACTTTCACACCCGCCTCCATTAGCAGAACTTGACGTTTTTCTGTTGAAAGCCAGGCACGATGTATCGGGTAATAGGAACTGAGGTAAATAGGCCCTTAGTGTGATATAGTGATAAAGCATTGTATGATCTTATGATTAAATCTCAGTTTTCTTAGTGGGCCTGAGTTGCTGGCTTGTGACCCTTAGAAAAGTGTCTTAATCTTTTTTTCCTGCTTTTATGTGAGACAAGAAGGCTAGAGGGGGCTAGGGTTTCCTATTGCCTTTCCCACTTGTCAGATAAGGCTCTGGAAAAGCAGTTTCTCTTTAGGGCAGTCCTTTCTCAGAGAGAATAGAACACTCTAGGCATATTTCAAAATGGTTAGGTAACAGCCTGAACAGAAGGGACTCCATTTTACCAAGCCTTTCGATTTAAAAGCTTGATCTTTTTTTCTGTAATCCAAACCACATAGCCTGCAGCTGATTGCCAGAACACAATGACTCTTGCCCACATTGCACACAAAATAATTAGAGAAAAATTATTAACCCAGATGGTCATTCTTTACTAGCTTACTAACTTTATCTTATTTGAGATTAACAGGAACTGAACCCATGGAGAATAAAGTATGACGCTGGTCAGCTCCCACCCGGGAAGTTCCTCAATGATTACTTCAAACATGCCTGTCCATCCCTGCTTGGTCACCATGAATCAGCTTTCCACCACACATCCCTATAAAACCCTTTGGCAAACTTGGGAGAGCTGGAGATGGTCTTCGAGACATGAGTCCACCATTTCCCCAGGCTGTCGGCTCCCTGATTAAAGGCCACCTTTCCTTACACCAACTCTGGTCTCTCCATTATTGGCTATTGAGCAGAGAGAAAATGGACCTTTGGGGTCTCAGTAACAATTACTGAACTCACCCTCTCTCCCCACCCCCCAACTAGTGCATATTTATAAATGGTTGCCTCTCCTTCTCCCTGCCCTAAAATCATGAGAAAATTTTCTTTAGACTGCACCATGAGAACCTGGTGGAGATCCTGGAGGTAAAATTCATAAAAGCATGGGGGACCCCTATGACTGGGCCCCCATGAGTTTTTAACTCTCAAGCTAGATCACACTCAGCCACCAGCAAGTTATCAATTACCACTGAAGTGTTTCTACCAATTACTGGCTCCAGCAGCATCTACTCCCAGATAAACTGATTCTCTGCAGTCACCTGTCTCCCTAGTTTTTGGGGTGGTGTTTTGTCCTATGACCTCTATCCTCTGATGGATCTAAAAAGAGGTGTTGCTTCTCAATTTGGGATCATCTGTTGTTGTTGTTGTGAGGACGGAAGTGATGACTTACAAGCTTTTTACATGTTAGAGTGGAAACCACAAGACCTATTTACCTTTTTAAGAAACTGTCAAACTATTTTCCAAAATGAATCTAGTATTTTACCTTCCCAGCATTGTACGAGAGTCTCAGGTTTCTCTCTATTCCTGTCAATACTTGGTATGGTCAGTCTTTTATAAATTCAGACATTTTAATATGTGTGTAGTGGTTTCTCATTGTGGTTTTAATTTGCATCTCCCTCATGGCTAATGATGATGAATATCTTTTCATTTGTTTACTTGCCAGTTATGAATCTTCATTGGTAAAGTATCTGTTCAAATATTTTGCCCATTAAAAAAATTGGGTTGTTTTCTTATAACTGAATTTTATTTGTTTCTTATGATCACATTTTGAGAATTCTTTCTATATCATGAATATAAGTCCCTTATCAAATAATGCATTGCTTTGCAATGATTTTCTTCCAGGCTGTGAGTTGTCTTCTCATTCTCTTAAACAGTGTCTTTTGGAGAGAAATTTTAAAATTTTGTGAGGTCTAATTGGTCAATGTGTTCTTTTATAGCTTGCATTTTGGGGGTCTTATCTAAGAAAACTTCACCTAACACAAGGTCAAAACAATTTGCTCCTAGAGATTTTTTTAGTTTTAGGTTTTACATTTAATTCTATGATATTTTTGAGTTAACTTTTGGTATTATACGAGTTTTGGGTTGAAGTTAATTTTCTAATTGATCCAGTACCATTTGTTCAAAAGACTATCCTGAATGGCTGAATTATCTTTTCATCCATTGTATATTTGTGGGTCTATTTCTTTGACTCCTTATTCTTTTTATTTATCTATTTATTTATATTTATGTTAATCCCACACTATTTTGTTTACTTTAGCTTTATAACAAGTTAGCCCTCCAAATTTGTTCTTCTTTCTTCAAAGTTGTTTTGTCTATTCCAGCTCCTTTGTATGTCCATATGAATTTTAGAATTGACCTGTTAACTTCTACCAAAATATATTTTTTAAAGCCTACTGGGATTTTTTTCTTTGGATTGCATTGAATCTCTAGACCATTTAGGGAAGAACTGACATTTTAACAA
>NW_007729386.1:30294-30683 GCF_000696425.1 Galeopterus variegatus | reverse complement strand
TTTTTTCTTTGGATTGCATTGAATCTCTAGACCATTTAGGGAAGAACTGACATTTTAACAATATTGAGTCTCTCGATCCATGAATAAAATATAGCTATCCATTTATTTAGGTCTTCTTTAATTTTTTTCAGCATATAGATCTTTCACATTTATAGAACATTCCATTCAACCACAGCAAAACACAAATTTCTTTCAAGTGCACATGGAATATTTACCAAGATAGATCATATTCTGGATCATAAAACAAGCCTCAATAAATTTAAAAGGATTCCAGTCATACAAAGTATGTTCTCTGACTACCATGGAATTAAATTAGAAATCAATAACAAAAGATCTCTGGAAAAATCCCCAACCATTTGGAAAGAAAATAAAAATATTTATAAATAATA
>NW_007729386.1:27792-29254 GCF_000696425.1 Galeopterus variegatus | reverse complement strand
AAAGATCTCTGGAAAAATCCCCAACCATTTGGAAAGAAAATAAAAATATTTATAAATAATAGATGGGTCAAAGATGAATTCAAAGTGCAATTGGAAAGTAGTTTGACTTGAATGAAAATGAAAACCGAGAATGTCAAAATTTGTGGGATAAAAATTTTAAAACCATATCATTTATAATAGCATCAAAAAATTATGAAATACTTAGGGATAAACCTGACACAGCCACTGTCAAGCTGTAGCTGAGAGAGTGTGTGGGGTTTAAATATATTGACTATACTCTCTCTCGCCATCTGACCTCCTATCATGGCATCCCATTGGCTGAACCCAAGTGCAGACCAGAGAGCAAAGGATATTATAGATAAAGTCTATACAGATCAGCCTTCCCAGACAGAATGAGTGGAGAAATGTGGAAAATGGGTCAAAAGCAGCAAACAGAGACTATTCAGAATGATAGTGAAGCCTAAATTGCAGACCTTACATGTCAGCTCATCCCTGCAGATTACTTGCATGCACATTGGTCACAAGTGAACAAAGTACCAACTGCATGTGAACATGGAGATTGGGGGCCATCACCATGACCCGTAGGGCACACTGTTTGTACCAGTTAATACTGTACAAGAAACTTTGGCCATTGAACTCAAAGTGCTCAGGTGAAGGCAAAATTTCCATAAGTGGTTTTTCTTTAGCACGGTCACACATCCCATTGCACCTGTCATACAGAGGATCTCAATAAGTAGCTCATCAGCAACTCAGCAACTACCTTGTATATGCCACATCAATTGACTTTATTCCTTAATACTCTACCAACCCCAAACTACTCATTATTTATTCCTCAATAGCTTATTACCCTTTAGGAAAGCAGTCACTGACCCAAAAGCTGCTCTCCATGTCTTCAGATCTGGCTTTTAGGTCATCAAACTCACATTGAAGTCCGCAATTCACTTTTGTATCTTGCAAATTGCTTTACAGAAATACTAAATAAATATGGGTTTAATCTTCTTTTTCCCCCGTCTTCAACTGTGACCATTTTTACTCAGCATCAGATCATGTACACATACTGGCAAGCCGAACATTCTCTATTTATTCCTCTTTTTGTGGTAATTGTTATACTGTAATTTCCATACAGAAATTGCTGATGCTTCATCTACACTTTAAAAGCATTCTTTTGTTTGTTTGGCATTTGTTTTCACCTTTCAGGTTTACTCGACCTGAAATATGAGTGTGTTTTTAATTTACAACTATTTGATTGTTTCCTTCCAATCCTATGAAGTGATAGCCTGAGTGAATGAAAAATTCTCCCCTGAGTCAGACTTTTTTTTGACCTTGCCTATATTAGTCAAATTTAATATTGGCTGGAAAACATTCAGCCCTCTGGTCATTCTCTCCAACCCATGGGGGTAGCCAAAAACTCCGTGTAATCTTCTTCAGAATAAACAAGAATCCCCTCGATTAGATAAAAAAA
>NW_007729386.1:24776-26666 GCF_000696425.1 Galeopterus variegatus | reverse complement strand
GGGAAATTAAAAAAGAATGAAAACAGAAAGGAAAAGCAGTTATCCTGAAAAGTCAGGAAACCGCTAGCAGGATCTCAAGTAAAGTTCACTTCTCCTGAGGGAAAATTGTACTGCAAGACCCAGGACCATATTCGTCCCGCCCTACCCGGCGCACCCCTCCCCTTCTCCCCCTCTCCCCGCTTCAAGAGCTGGAGCTGCAACGGCCCCAGCAAAGCAGTCCCATCTGCAGGTTAGTGGGTCTGGGGCTCGCAGGGAGCAGGTACTCCCAGAAATCAGGCTTGAGAACTCCGGTGAGCTGGTACCCATGGAGGGTATGGAATTTACTGGTGACTGTACCCCAGGCCCAAAATTCAAAATCAACATTCATGCCCAAATTGGTCTATTTATTTTTATTTTAAGAAAAGAAGTATTTTTCTATTTGTTTTTATTTTTCTCTCCTTGCCAAGAGTTTAGGGACCGGTGGGACATTTCCGGCTGCCTCAGATGAGGCATGCTCATTCCATCAGCAAGACTCAGTGGTGAGGCTGTGGTTGATTTTCTTTAATAACTGGCTTTCTGAGAAAGTGAGCGGGGTGACATAAGCCTTGGGGCTGGACCGCTGTGGGAGTCAGGGACTAACTTCCCTAGCCTCACTTCATCCAGGACATCTCAGAAGCCAGTTTGACCCTTTCCTGCTGATTTTCTACCTTTATGCTCAGGGTAGTTGTCACTGTCAGGTTACTCACATCCTGAAAGGAGCTGCCCCAGAATTGGGAGGACCAGTGTCCGTGTCTGAAGAAGCCAGTGTTGGGGAGGAAGGTGTGGTGGAGGCCACACCAGCCCATTGCGATTCCAGTGTGGGTACAAAGCCAGACCATTAGTTTGCAGGTCAAAATAGTGGACTGCTCTCTCTCTCAAAAGCTCCATTTTACCCCAGTTGCTCTAAGGTTGTGACATATTCAGCTTCCATCGCCCAATGGTATTGCTCGACATCCCACTTCCCTTCTTCCACTGACATGAAGGCATTGATTGCCTCTTGTTCAATACTTGGGTTATTTCTTTCACTATACTTAAATTGCCACATTGATGCCTTTGTCATGTATATGTATCAAATAATGAATATAAATTTACCGATTAAAAACTTCCCATTAATGTTATATTTTTTCCCTTAGTCTAGTCTACAAAGTGTATTTTGAAAAATCCATTAAAATAGAATTCTTAATGGGGAAGAGTAAATGTATGCTCTTACAACTGTATCTTCCTGGGGATGGAGATAAACTTATATTGTTTTGTTTTATATTACAGCAGATGGTGTTATTTTTCTGATTTACTTAACTCCTTACATGCTGTCATTATTGGGGGTGAGTCTGCTGGTTGATGTCATTTACATTTTTTATGACCTTAATTTTCTGGAATATATCCCCAGGTGTGAAACATATGATTTATCTCTCTTAAAGTTTTTCTTTTCTTTTCTTTTTTGCATTTTCTGTGGCTTTTATTCTGTGTGATCTTTTTAACTCTGAATGTTCTGATTCTGTACCAAATAAGCTGCTTGAAAATAAAGTGTTTAGGTAATTTCCACATCATTTGAAATAAAAGATGGTGGTACTTAGGGACTAGTGAAGGGTGTACACACCAAGTACCTTTAGTTAAATAAAGAAGATGGAGCACCTAAAGAAGAGACTGAGCTGGCTTCCCGCACTAACTTTAACTTCTCTACATTTTGAAATTCCTGCTAAATTCCCATTCATGCTCCAACCACAACTTCCTTACACATGGAGTTCTATCTATCTGGGTTTTTTCTATAACAAAGAGAGTACTGATTTGAGCATATGCAAAATTTGAGTGACTCGGGCTGGCCCGTGGCTCACTCGGGAGAGTGTGGTGCTGATAACACCAAGGCCACAGGTT
>NW_007729386.1:17872-23751 GCF_000696425.1 Galeopterus variegatus | reverse complement strand
TGCTTTAACAAGCTTTTCTAGATGACTCTTATTTAGGCATGCTTAAGTATGAGAAGCACTAGTCCAGACTATCAGTTCTCTGCTATGGTGCTTTCCAGTGGTAGGAGAGACACCAGCTAGTATGCTGGGGAAGTATTTTAGTCTGCTGCCTGCCTGATGTGCATTAGCAGCTGTAGTGAATCTGCTGTTAATAGGTGTAACAAAGGTGAACAAGAACTTACAGTTTATTTTGATGGGGAAAAAATTGAAAATGCTTGTCTTAAGCCACAAAAGTTAAATCCACAAATTCTAATAGTACATCTTATTACTATTTCTCTAGACCAGAATTTCTCAGCCTCAGTATTATTCACATTTTAGTCTGATGATTCTTTGTTACAAGATGGGTGGTTGAGGGGGGACAGTACTATTCATTAGCCACAGTTCTAGTCATTAGCTGCATTCCTGGCTTTTATCCACTAGATGTGAGTCGCACCCCACCCACCCCATCCCCTATACACAACAGTTGTGACAACCAAAAATATCTCCAGATATTGCCAAATAACCTGTGGGTGACTGGCATGGGGTGAGGGGCACAATTGCCCCTGAGTAGAACCACTGCTCTGGTTTGGCTGCATGGCTCCATATGGACTCATTTTCCAGCAGCTTAGTTTAGGCTTGCTCATTTCTTTGTCTTGACAACACTTCCCATGTAGTTTAACCTATCAGATAAGCCAATTGGTTTTAATACCTCTCTTTTCTATATACCCTTTGAAAGGTTCCCAGGCCCTTAGAACATCTCAAAGTTAGTTCTAGTCAAAAAGACTTAATTTCTAGAATTTGGTTTTGGGAAGTTTGCCAAACAACAGAGATTTAAAACACTTAAATAGGATCATACACCACTACAAAATTCTTTCATAAATTCACACTTCACAAATCATTACTGCAACTAACTCAGACCTTCCATGACGTGTTTTCTCACACAGAAGTATTCTCTTTTCTTTTTAACCTTCCTAACCACAATTATTCTTCTTATCCATAGCTTTCTTTACAGCTCTTCTTCTCCTACAAACTTGTTCCTTTTTATCAATACTAACTTAGCCTCATTTGCCTAAGAATTGCATACAGAATGATTTTTCCATCTTTGGCTGGGTTCACTACTTTAACTTTAAAAACATCCAGCACAGACAAATATAACCCTGTTTGACCAGTGAACCCAGGCAAAACATATGCTGATAATTCTGATAACATTTTTCATAATGGTCTGATTTTTAAAAAGCCTTTTACCCCCCCCCTTTTTTTTTTTTTTTTTTTTTTTTTTTTTTTTTGTCTTTTTTGTGACAGGTAAGGGGATCGCAACCCTTGGCTTGGTGTCGCCCGCACCGTGCTCAGCCAGTGAGTAAGGAACACAGAAAGGAGAGGGTCACCTATAAGGCCTCCACTAATTTGGTTGCTGTAGTTACTCTTTTAAACCATTAGGCTATGTTTTAGCTACTGAGTTTCACTGCAGGCTATAAATTGAAACTGTTTCAGTCACTGCAAGAAATATTCCACATTTCACCTTTAGCTCAGATTGTGATACAATGTTTCTAAATGAGCCCTGCAGTTTCTAAACAAACCCTTGCCAGTGACTCCCTCCTTTCCCCCTTTTTTTTTTTCTTCCCTTTGCCTGGAAGACTGTGTGATGGGCCAATTATTTTCTACAGGAAAAACTTCAGACAAGATGGCAGCTGTGGGAGGAGCCTGAGGGAGAGGAGGACCAAGGGAAGAAGACATCTCAAAGTTATTTCTAGTCAAAAAGACTGAATTTCTAGAAGATGGCTGCTGGCTGGGAATTGGTAGTTTTTACCTGCTGGAAATCAGGGGAAGTCTCCAAAGTCCCAGCCCCAAGGTTGGACCTACCACAGGCAGTTAGCACCCACTGGCCATCCTGTTAGCTGAGGGAAAACTGCAAGAGACCTAAAAAGGAGCCAAGCAAATCCAGTTTTCTGAGAGACAGAAGTTTTGCATGCACAACAAATATGCAAAGAGATACAAAGCTGATAGCCATGATCAACGTGGAGAAGAAGATGCACAAAGTCCAAAGGGGGTACTAAAATAAAATCCTGGCTTCTCCAGAGCAGGAGATATTTTGTATATTCTTTATCTGTCCTAGTAGCTTGATGCAAAGTGGTGTGGTTTGAGATCCAGTGACAGAGTGATCAGTTCTGTCATGGCCCACAAGGCATTATCCCAAAACTGGGAGTGGTTACCCAAAGACTGGAGAGCGCACCCCAAGACCAGAGAGTGTGCCCCAATACCAGGAGTGGTTCCCTGAAAACCCAAGGAATTCCACTTACTACATCTGATGGTGTGGAATCAGACAGAGAAAGAGGACCCCTAGGGGCTCAAGGCAGAGCACTGAGCAAGCACATGGCTGCATTGACAAAGCCCCAGCCACTAGGTTGGCTTGTCACTTATGATGCTGGAGGAAGGGTCTGGGAGACCCAATAGTCAGCCTCAACCTATTCCATCTTCTTAACAGCTTCATGACTTCACCACAGGAAAGAATTTAAGAGCAGAGTCATGGGAGAAAGTGAGAACATGTTTAATATAATGAATAAGACATACAGATTTCACAGAGAGAGTGCAGCATAGCTCTAGAGACTGAGCAGAACCCACACCAAATTTAATACAATAGTAAGAAATACACACTTAAAGTTTAGTAGAGTGCAGGCTGACTCAAGAGAGCAGGCCTCTTGCTGAAAATGAGTTTGATACAAAAAGAAGGAAATACACACTCCATGGGCAGAGCACAGGCTGGCTCTAGGAGAGTGAGCAACAGCCCCACCTTCTGCTGGGATTCAGCTTTCATACTTTCATGATCTCATACATATTCATATCATCTAATGAATATTCAATTAAGGGGGTTGGCTCCCTGGTATGTAACATAGTCTTGCACATGCTCAGTTGGTCTCCTTTTGGAGCATGTTCACTGGTCAAATTCTATCACATGCACCAAACACATTCAAGAACATTTTGTGCTCTATAGCATCCCTAGGGGAAGGTCATTCAAAGGATAAATTCCTTTCCACTGAATATGCTCAGTCACTGGGGTCATAAAAGCCTGTATAAATTTATTTTACTGAGCATGCTCAGCTACTGGATTTGCATAAGTCTGCCCCATATGGTCTCAGTCTCCTTGAGTTGTTGCCAAAAATAGGTCCAACAAGCAACAGTAACTCTCCTCCAGCAGAGGGCCTATGGGAGGGGCCTGAGACCTTGGGGAGTGGCTTGAAACCTGAACCCAAGGAAACTGAGCACCTCCTATCTCAAAAAGGGAATTAAAATTGTACACTATAAAATGTCTATTTAGCATAAATCCTACATTATCAGTATCAAATGTAAATTAATTAAACACTGAAAAGTCATTACTTGGCAGAATTAGAGGACATGATTCTACTATATGCTATCTATAAGACACATGCTTTAGACAAAGACTCAAATAGGCTGAAAATAAAAGGATGGAAAAAGATATACTAGCAAACTAAAAAAAGAGATGGAGTAGCAATACAAAATTAGAAAAAAATAGTGTTAAAGACAAAAATATTTATTAGAGACAAAGAAGGACAATTTATAACGATAAAAGGGTCAATCCATCAAAAAGATACAGCAGAGTCCCCAAATACATGAAGAAAACACTGGCAGAATTGAAGGGAGAAACAATTCAACAATAATAGGATAAATACAATATGCCAAGATTAAATTATGAAGAAATAGAAAATCTGAACAGACCAATAACAAGTGAGGAAATTGAATAGGTAATAAAAAGTCTTCTGTTAAAGAAAAGCTCAGGAATTTGCTAAATTCTACCAAACATGTAAAGAAGCACTAATACTAATTCTCTTTAGATTATTCCAGAAAATTGAGGAGGAGGGAACACTTCCCAATCCATTGTTTGAGGCTAGCATTACTCTGGTTCCAAAATGAGACAAGGACACAATAAAAAAAGAAAGTTATAGGACAATATCCTTGATGAACATAAATGAGAAAATTCTCAACGAGATACTAGCAAATCTAATGCAAGAGCACATTAATAAGATCATTCTCAGGGTCTAGAATGTGATCAAGCAGGATTTATCCCAGGGATGCAAGGATGGCTTAATATACACAGATCAATAAATGTGATATACCACATTAACAGAAATAAAAACAAAAACCATACAATCATGTCAACTGATGCAGGAAAAGCATTTGACAAAATTCAACATTCCTTCATGATAAAAACTCTTAACAAACAATAAAGGTCATATATGACAAACCCCACAGCCAACATCATACTGAATAGATAAAAGCTGAAAGCTTTCCTTGTTAGATCAGGAACAAGGCAAGGATGTCCACTTTCACCAATTCTATACAACATAGTACTGGAGCTCGTAGCCAGAGCATAGACAAGAGAAATAAATAAAAGGCATCCAAATTGCAAAGGAGGAAGTCAAACTGTCCCTGTTTGCAATTGAAAAAAACTGTTAGAACTAATATTCAAACTCAGTAAAGTTGCAGGATATAAAATCAACATATGAAAGTCAGTAGCATTATAGTAGTATATTTTAATAGTATTCTAATAGTATACTAATAGTGAACTATCTGAAAAAGAAATCAAGAAAACAATTCATTTTACAATAACTACAGAAAAAATAAATAAATACCTAGGAATAAACTTAACCAAGGAAGCAAAAGACATCTACAATGAAAAATATAAAACTTTGCAGAAAGAAATTGAAAAGGACATAAATAAATGGAAAGATACCCAAGATACTCCATGTCAATGGATTGGAAGAATTGACATAGTTAAAATGGCTATTCTACCCAAAGCAATTTACAGATTTAATGTAATCCCTATCAAAATACCAATGATGTTCTTCACTGAAAGAGAAAAAATTATCCTAAAGTTTATATGAAACCAAAAAAGACCCTAAATAGCCAAAGAAAACTGAAAAAAATGAGCAAAGCTGGAGGCATCACACTACCTGACATCAAATTATACTACAAATCTATAGTAAACAAAACTGCATGACACTGGCATAAAAACAGACACATGGACCAACAGAACAGAATAGAGAACNAACCTCTGACCTTGATGTCACAACACTGAGCTCTGACCAACTGAACCAACTGGGCAAGGATATTTAAAATAAGATTTCAAAAGCACAAGCAATAAAAGCAAAAATAGACAAGTGGGATTACATCGAACTAAAAAGCTTTTGCACATCAAAGGAAACTGCTAATAGAGTAAAGAGACAACCTACAGAATGCGAGAAAATATGTGCAAACTACACATCTGACAGGGGGTTAATATCAAAAATATATAAGGAACTTAAACAACTCAACAACAAAAAAGCGATAAAATAACCCAGTTGAGAAATGGGCAAAGGGTCTTAATAGAAACTTCTCAAAAGAAGACATACAAATAGCCAAAAGGCTTATGAAAAAATGTTCAATATCACTGATCATCAGAGAAACGCACATTAAAACAACAAGACAACTCCTTATTCCAGTTAGAATGGCCATTATCAAAAAGACAAAAGAAAACAAGTGTTGGTGAGGATGTGGAAAAGAGGGAAGCACACTGTTGGCGGGGAGTGTAAGCTAGTATCGTCATTATGAAAAACAGTATGGAGGTTCCTGAAGAAATTAAAAGTAGAACTACCATTTGATCCAACAAACCCATTACTGGGTATATACTCAAAGGAAATGAAGACAGTATGTTGAAGAGATATCTGCACTCCCGTGTTTACTGCAGCACAATTTATAATAGCTGAGATACGGAGTCAACCTAAGTGTTCAACAATAGATGAGTGGATTTTCTTTTAAAAAGTGTGGTATATATACACAATGTAATACTATTGAGCCATAAAAAAAAA
>NW_007729386.1:10803-17377 GCF_000696425.1 Galeopterus variegatus | reverse complement strand
AAAAAAAAATGAAATCCTGTCATTTGCAGTGACATGGATGGACTTAGAGGTCATTGTGTTAAGTGAAGTAAGCCAGGCACAGAAAGACAAATACCACATGACCTCATTCATACATGGGATCTAAGAATAAAAAAAAAAGGTTGATATTATAGAGACAAAAAATTGAACAGTAGTTGCCAGAGACTGAGGAAGGGAAAGGCAGGGGGAGCAAAAACAGGTAGAGGCGGGCCAATGGGTACAAAATTGCAATGAGGAGAAATAAGTTCTGGTGTTCTGTTGCACAGTAGGTTGACTGTGGTTAGCAGTTAAGTTTTGTTAATTTCCATAATAGCTAGAGGAGAGGCTTTTGATTTTTTTCCCCACAAAGAAATGATAAATGCATGAGGTGACTGATACATTAACTATCCTGACCTGAGTATTATACAACATATATATGTATCAAAACATCAGATTGTACCCCATAAGCATGTACAATAACAATGTGTAAGTTAAAAATTTTAAACATCATTTAAAAAAATATATTATGGTTCAAATAGGACAGACCTGAAAAATAAAAGGAAATGCCACCCTTTGATTTACTACAAAGGAGAGAAGACATTTAAAAATTGAGGGGAACCAGTTTGCCAAATGATCAGCACTTTAATGACTAACTAATTCAATGAATGACCAATTCGCCAAGCAATCAGCTGACAAATACTTTACACAGTGTCTAGAGCAATTTCTCACAGCCAAGGCCAGGCACAGGTAGGGGCAGAAGCAGAAGCCATGGACTGGAGCAAAAGTAATTAAGACAATAATTAGTACTTTAAAACACACACACAACCATTCCATAGAAAGTGTTGAACATTCTCAAAATTCTCAGGGTCTAGAATGAGAAACACAGGCAAAGTTCACATTAAACAGCATTTGACCAATGCATGCCCAGGAGAAGAGCTGCACTGACAAATGGGGGGAAAAAAGTTTTAAATCTCAGTTTTTCAGCAAACTCATTATTTGGTCAAATGATTATTACAGAATTATCTTCGGTAAGCTGGTCATTCACCAAATGGTTTTTGGCATATTTATATCAGGTAAAGTAGTCAGCTTGCAAAGTGAAAAGGACAGCATTCTGGCTTGAACAAAGGGTTCACTTAATTCCAAAGTCAGTTCTAGGAGGTAAGGAACCACATAGGGAAAAAAGTTTTAAATCTCAGTTTTTCAGCAAACTCATTATTTGGTCAAATGATTATTACAGAATTAACTTCGGTAAGCTGGTCATTCACCAAATGGTTTTTGGCATATTTATATCAGGTAAAGTAGTCAGCTTGCAAAGTGAAAAGGACAGCACTCTGGCTTGAACAAAGGGTTCACTTAATTCCAAAGTCAGTTCTAGGAGGTAAGGAACCACATCTATTTGGTTTACTGCCTTATCCTCTGCACTTAACCCAGAGCCTAACACATACCAAGCATTCAAAAAATATTTGTCTCATAAATAAATGTTGAAGATTAATAATGGATGGTAAGGTTCTATACAAAGGTCAGGGCCCAGATGGGTGAGAGTCTGGGTGTCAGACTATGGACGCTGTCACTGATCCTATCTGTAAGAAGGAACTCATTGCAGACTTCTGAGCAGCAAAGTAACATGACTGTTCTAAAGCACAGGAAAATTCATTTGTTTGCAATTAGTAGGATATGTTAAAAGGGGAGAAACTGCAACCCAAATGTTCCTGGATCGATGAATGGATAAAAAAAAATGTGGTATACACATACAACGGAATATCATTCAGTCGTGGAAAGGAAGGAAATTCTGACAGATGCTACAGCATGGATGAACCTTGAAGACGTTATGCTAAGTGAAATAAGCCAGACACAAAAGGGCATATTTCGTATACCTCCACTAATATGAGGTACCTAGAGCAGTTGAATTCATTGAGACAGAAAGCAGTCCCTGAGGGAGAGGGGGTATGAGGAGTTATTGTTTAATGGGTACAGAGTTTCAGTTTGGGAAGATGAAAAAGTTCTGGAAATGGATGATGGTGATGGTTGCAGAGCAACATGAATGTACTTAATGCCACTTAAAAATGGTTAAAATGGTAAATTTTATGTTATTGTATTTTAACACAGTTAAAAAATCTGGAAGTCAAAGAAAGCATGGCGAGATTGGGGAATTACATTTTTCCATATGACTGGAGCAAAGAGTTTGAAGTGTGTAAGAATCGGGTTAGAATGGTGATCAGATAACAGGTCACGAATGGTCATAGCAACTCTGATTAAGAATTGGACTTGATACTGATATTTGAATGATTTTAACTAAATGTTCATACTCACTAATTGGAGGAAGGGAAGTAGGGGGGGAAAACTGATCACAGGATAATTCAGGAGGTTGTTTCATCCACTCATGGTCTAACCCAGGGTCTTGGTAATGGGAATGGAAAGGAAGAAAAGAATTGCCATCACAGCCATCACAAGGAAATATAGATAATTTTTTGATTGATTGGATAGGAAAAGGAGTTAAGAAAAAGAAAATATCGAAGTTTTTAGCCTGGGGGGAACGGAAAAGTGAAAAGGTATGGCCTGAAAGGAGGGGGTAATTTACAGGGAAAAATGATGACTTCCCTTTTTGACGTGTTAATTTGGAGGCCACCACAGAAAATCGAAATAGGCAAGTCCAGTAAGCAGATGAAGATGTAAGAAAGTGGTGAACAGCGGGTGGGGGAGAAGAGAAGGGGTGGACTAACAGGTACAAAATTATGCTATCTACCCTAAGTGAGCCATTGTGCAGTATACACCTGTATTGAAACAATATACTGTACCCCACAAAAATGTGCAAGCTAATGTTAAAATTTTTTAAATGTCACACACAAAAAAAGTGATGAACAAAATGTACCAAAAAGTAGTCTGAGGACATTAACCTGTAGCTGGTAAATTAATAGTAGCCTTCAAATAAAAAGAATTAGTACAAGTGCAGTAAACAAACTGTCTTCATTGAAGATGATTGATTACTAACACAGGAACAAGTTTTTGAAAAGGTAATGAAATAAAGAACATTGCAGCTCTATCCACAATAGCCAAAGTATGGAACCAACCTAAGTGTCCATCAACAGATGACTGGATAAGGAAAATGTGGCATATCTACACAATGGAATACTACTCAGCCATAAAATGAATGAAATTCTGCCATTTGCAGCTAATGGATGATCTTAGAGAAAATGATGTCAAGTGAAATAAGCCAGACAAGGAAAGAGAAATACTGCATGTTCTCACCCATGACTGGAAGGAAGGAAGGAAGGAAGGAAGGAAGGAAGGAAGGAAGGAAGGAAGGAAGGAAAAGACCACAACAATATGCTGAACTTTCAGAAGTAGAGAACAAACCTAAGGATACTAGAGATGGTGGAGAGGGAGGCAGGGGGTTTGGAGAGGGATAGGTCAGAACTTTGTTCATAAAGAAAAATCACAATTTGTAATAATGAATATGCTAACTATAAATAATAAAAAATAAAAAAGAAAGAACACAATATACATCATTCTGTCCAAAATTAAACACCATTTAGATGAAGTATAATGTCCTTCATTTCTCACAATGTCCTAGAATCACATACCTTGCTGAAGTAATTTTTGAGACATATTTCCTTAAATGGACAAGTAGAATCAAAAGAGAAAACTTTGGGATCTATGCTGTCAACTTTTAACCCAGGTTTCTCTACCCAGTTTTCTAAATTATTCAGCCTGAGGTTGCTTAGTTTAATATCAACATACATACATTCTAACAACATAATGTATAAAGGACTGCAAATACCCTATCCTTTGCCAATATTATCATTCACTTAGTCATTCAACAAACATGTACTGAGAGCTCACTACAGATCCAGACACAGAATTAGAGAACCAGGAATGCAAAAGGAATGTCACATATCCCATGTCTTGGAAAACCTCACAGTCTAGAGGGGAAAATAGGGTTAATGAAACATTGACCCTGATCTAGCACATTAATACTCTTACCCAGGTTCCTGGTATAAGCCTCCTAATACAAATATCCACTTGTAGTGTTTAGAAAAACCCGATCATATTAGTCAGTTGATTATAGCAAACTGTTACATCCAATTGTTACATCCTTCAATATGTACTTATTTAATACATAATTATTATTTTAGATGTATGGAGAGAAATAGGCAATGGCAGCAGGAAAGGAAAGAATGAGCTATCAAGTTATCAAATTATTTTGAAGCTCCTCTCTACCTGAATATGAATATGTAAAAATTATTATTTGATTAGTCCATAATTGATACTACTACCCAGCCTCTCTAGCTGGAACTTCCCCAATTTTATTACCTATGCTCTTCAATCCAGCATGTTAAGAAGAAAGACTGATTCATTCTGTGAACTAATTATTTCATGAATGTATCCTTTTCCCCTCAGATATCATGTCAGCTCCTCAAGGAAATGCATCACATTTTACTTTTCTTTTCAGATTCCTATGAGCCTAGAGCAGGCCTTAGTAAATAATTGCTTAATCTAATTAAAATAAATTATGTGTCTTGAAATCCTGTGTCGTTACGTTGTACTATAGAACATTGCCAAATTAGTAACTAAACATGCCATCCCTGGTTAGTGCCAAATGATTTCTTCACTTTCTGTTGTTTTCTAATATCCAAAGTGCTACTTCTCTTTCTCACAGCCAGTTCTTACAAACTTTGGAATTTATAGTATTTTCATATTTCCATAATGACACCTGCTGGTAGGAGAAGAATGGATGAACTGCAGGAATTTTATTCAACTAGCAATAATGTTCCTGAATATACAAAGAGTAAATCTCAATGACTCCAAATACCCAAGTACTAAAAATTTGACAGAATAAGACAAGTGCTATTTTCATACTATTTTCCGAGAACTAACACTTATCCCTATAATCTTTGTCCAAAGTAAAATTGCTGCTGTTAAGGGTAGTTATCATTAAGGGCCTTAAAATCATCAATTCACTTCTGTTAAATATTTTACCACATTTACAAGTTGGCATTTAAAATGTGGCTATTTAAGAAATTATCATTCTCTTTAATTTTTTCTGTTCTTTTGTATAGTTGATTACTGGATCAAGGTTTAAGTGGCCCAGAAGACAATGAATGGGACATTTGTCTCAGTGGTAAACTGCAGGGCATCTTGCCCTTGGGGAGCAAGCGAAGAGAAACAACAAGGCTGGCCACCCGGGAAACGCTGCTGAAAGCTTAATATAAGCCCTAGGTCTCCTGCAGTACCGAAATAAGAGATACGGCTGCTGGGTTAATCTGTCCTACACTGTAAGCTTCAAGAGGGACAGGATCATGCCTGCCTTGCATCCTCAGGGCAAGGCACACCAGTTGGCACACTAGGCATCGATGGATATTTTTTAACAAACAACTCTGTGTGTGTGTGTGTGTGTGTGTGTGTTCGCCAAATAGACTTGACCTTGAATAGACCTTGTCCAGAAACTGAGATGTTACCCAGATTAGGTGGGTTCACTTTGACAACACCTGAGTGAGTCTAACTCAATAGTTTAAAAAGCAGGAAAATTAACAAGATGGCCCCAAATAAAATACGGATAAGCTATACGCACGGGTTTCTCCAACAGCTAATAGGTAAATGTATAACTCATTATGACACATATTACACAGACACTTTCTTATTGGAAATCCCTCTTCACTGGACATTAGTCATGTGTGCCAGCAACAATGGGGACAGAAGTAGTGTCAGGAAAAATTTTCTTTCTAACTGCCTGCAGGTTAGAGTCCACACCAGTCTTCACTTGGCTGACAATCTACTTGTGATCGTTTAGTCTTTACAAGTGTGACAACTTTTCAGACTTTCCTGGACTTGCTTCAGTTTGCTTCCTTTCACACAAAGAAGGAATAGCTTATAGGCAAAGTACGAAGTGTGAAGTAGCCTGTCTCTGATTCCCATTTCAAAAATATCTTTCTTCCTCCAAAACAGCAGGGGGGAAAAAAACATAATCATCATGCTTATTAATCAAAAGCTGCAATTTGCTTTCTAAAAGGAAAACCCTTTGGATACTTTAGAAGGCTTTTTACTCCTATGGAATGTAGATTATAAATCAATTTAATAAATATTACAAACACTCTGTACTAGCCCCGTAGGCACTGAAAAAAAGAAGTCTTGGGTCTCGCCCTCAAAAAAAAGAGTTCAGAGTCCAATGTCATAGGCGTAGGCCTAATCTGCTATAAGGACTCAATCATACCCTGACAGCAAGTCAATATTTAGCTAACATGATGGTCCCAGGTTCCATCCCTACCTCACAGAGTCTACCTCTGTGTGCACGTGGCTGAGGCACACATACCAGAAAAAATGTACTGGTGCAGGGTACTATGGCTCATTAGGACACCCCATGAATAACAAACCCTAATTCACAGATTCCTACATTTCAGGGGAATTCAGCACCTGGTCCGGGACTTTGTTCATCAATATTTTTTATTGAAAAATGAATGGGTGTAGAAAAACTACAGTGATTCAGAATAATGTAATTCTTGGGCCATATCGAATGAACGTGAGAGAGAGAGAGAGAGAGAGAGAGAGTGTGTGTGTGTGTGTGTGTGTGTGTGTGTGTAGG
>NW_007729386.1:10128-10475 GCF_000696425.1 Galeopterus variegatus | reverse complement strand
AGAGAGAGAGAGAGAGAGAGAGTGTGTGTGTGTGTGTGTGTGTGTGTGTGTGTGTGTGTAGTGGCAGACACACTGAATTTGAGTACTTTCAGTCCAATAATCTGATGAAAGTCCAAACATAGCTGATGAAAGCACTTTATTTTTGCTTTACACTTGGAGAAAAAAACATTGTGATTCATTTTGTCTGGGGCTTATTAAAGACAAGAATTGCAGGGGAAACCCCAACTCTCTTCCTAATACCCTTATATCAAAGTCATTTTGAGGGCCGGCCCGGTGGCGCACTGCTATAGTGCGCTGCTTGGGAAGCGCGGCAGCGCTCCCACCGAGGGTTCGGATCCCACATACAG
>NW_007729386.1:0-8834 GCF_000696425.1 Galeopterus variegatus | reverse complement strand
TCTTGCTTTGGTGGCAATTTGCATGTCCTTTCCTATGAAACCATCAGGCTTCATCAGGACAAGATGCATCAGATAAAATAAGAGGAGATCCAGAACAGGATACAGAAAACAAGTGTCTTCTCACATTGTCTTCAGGCTCGTGCCCTACAAATACAGGAATTCTGATAAAATCTATTCTGTGTTATTCTCATGAGAAAAGAAAAAAATATATAGTGAGTTTAATAACTGTATTCCCTGCATTATCAAGCACATTCCAGACAACAGAAAATATACAATGGTACCTTTAAAAGTTCATGAAAAGATTCGTATTATCTTTTAATTCTACTTTTCCACAAACTTTTTGAAGTTCCCTCTATTTAGTCAGGCATCAATTCTTTCAGTCACAATTTTATGTCTGTTAAAGGTAAGGATTTTCTACAGCTGGGCTTCTCAAACTTTGTTTCCAACCTTGTTTTCCTCCACTATCACTATATTTCTAGTGGCAAGTGCCATAGGATGGGCTCATAATCTTGGGACCTCTGGCCCTCACCTTTGTTCCCCATCCATGCTGGCTGAGTTGCCCAGTGGGTGGTAGGAGTATTCCTGGAAGTCACTCCTCACCCAGATGGCTACAAAAGGGACTGCAAACTACATTAAAACATCACACTAAACTGCATAGATTCCCAATTCAATTTCATCTAGCCAGATCCAGAATATGCCTATCACTTGGATGCCAGCTGCCATGAGGCAAACTGTGATGGCAAGGAAGTCAGAATGAAAAGAGAAGGTGATCTTGAGTGACTGCATTTAAAACATCTTGCTCTTGCAAAATTTAGAAACACACGTGACCATGTGAACAACAGCTAGTGCCNCCCGGGGCCTTGGTGTTATCAGCACCACACTCTCCCGAGTGAGCCACGGGCCGGCCCCTCAAAAGTCATTTTGAAAAGACAAAATATTTTCTCACCTGGGTCCCTAACCTAAGATAAACCTGTGAACCATCAGAGAAAGGTCAAGGAAAACAATATCTGAGTGCTTATCACATGCCAAGCACTACACTAAGTGTTCCTTTAAGTTTCACAACAATCCTATGAAGGATTATCATCCAAACTTTACAGCTGAGGAAACTAAGGTGCAGAGAGGCTCATAAATTTGCTGAAGCCACACAGCTCAGAAGTGGCAGAATCAAGGCTTCTTCCATTACCACACGCTGCTTCCGCACTGCACAGGTACTGTAAGACTGCTACTGAATGTATCTGCATGAGAGTGTAGGTATGGGACAGGGAAGATCCAGGATTCATAGGGCCTAAAGTTTATCCAAATTTTGTGTCCCTCTTTAAGGAAACAAAATACAAAATTAGATACAAAAGTGAATATTTATTGAGAATAAGTACATAAGTTAAAAACTTTTCAAAGCTTACAAATACTACAAATATTTTCTTTTAATTTATACTTGTGGCTTTCAATAGCCTTCTTATATCTGAATTTTGGTATTAATAATAATTCTGAAAAAAAAACATGCAAAATTAATCTGAAATTAAGGCATGCACAAGAAATTCAAATTTAAATTCAAGTTTCCACATTGCACTAAGCTACATAATTGGATAATTGAATTCCTCTTATACTAATGTTGTAACTTATAGATGTTTAACTTTGTGAGAGTTTTGTCAGGGAACACTTATTTCTCAGGGCATTTATCTTGCTTTGGTGGCAATTTGCATGTCCTTTCCTATGAAACCATCAGGCTTCATCAGGACANAAACATCTTGCTCTTGCAAAATTTAGAAACACACGTGACCATGTGAACAACAGCTAGTGCCTCTTGCAGAGGCTTCATTAGATGGCCTGAGACTGGATACTGGTGTGGAATAGATCATATTATAGGAAAACAGAGTTGGAAGCGAAGCAATCCAAGGGTCAAGGGGACATTTAATGAGTCTATTAAGGTCTCTGTGTGACCTCATATATCAGACAAGACTTGGTTCAAAGCAGACACTGTGTAAGGGAAGAATAGTAAAGGTCTAGCAGTCATCTATGTTTCAGTGATTTTAATGAACTACAGTCACCCCAGTCTGGCTGAGAATCTCGCACAAATGTCACCACTCTAAAAGAACTTCAGAGACCAATACAGTACTCATACAGATAATTAAGATCAGCCTTTTGGCCTTTTCTTTTCTCCTCAGGGTAGTAGTTTTGTATCTTGCACACATACTTATAACAGGCCATTTTGTAGAAAAACTAGAAGTACTATTGTCCCATGCATTATTTTTAAGAGCCTAATATAGACTGGAAAGTTAACATTGTCTCCCACCCCGCCTCTCATCAGCTTATCAAAGCTTAAATGTCTAGATCCAGGGAAAGCAAATTGGTTTTTATCAAGACTGAAAAAATAAGGGCCGGCCCGTGGCTCACTTGGGAGAGTGCGGTGCTGGTAACACCAAGGCCACGTGTTCGGATCCTATATAGAGATGGCCGGTTCTCTCACTGGGTGAGCATGGTGCTGACAACACCAAATCAAGAGTTAAGATCCCCTTACTGGTTATCTTTTTTTTTTTTAAAAAAAAAAAAAAGACTGAAAAAATAAATATGATCCCTCACAAAAAGACAGTGTGAGGTCCCTTTATTCTGTAGGATATTGCCTGTACAGTTGATCTTTCGAAGGGAAATATCCATTAATTTCAGCTCCAAAGGACATACAAAATTGACCTCACAGGATTTTATGCCTTCATTTATATGCCTTATATAAATAACTGCCTCTTTCCCCTCCTGTTGCTACCTGAACTGGGTGGGATGGGCCAGGGAGCTTGAGAATGCCTCTCTTTCCAGACACAGATACTCTGCAAACAAACCCTACAATCTTGCAGCCCAAGAAAGAAGCTTTCCCCTAATGCCTGACCCTAAATGCACAGCACAGCTGTGAGGTTGCAGACAAACAAGCAAAAAACTCCTTGCCATGCTTGCTTTGGACTCAAACAAAAATCATTTCACAAATTCTCTTGCCATAATGCTGGTCCACAAAAGAAAGGAAACTAACAAAATTTAGTTGCTGGCTACCAGATGTCAGGAAATTTCATACATGCTTCATGCATACCCTTTTGAGGTAAATATTATTATCCACATTTTATAGATAAGGAAACTAAGGCTCAGAGAGATTAAGACATTTTTCCCAAGATCTTGCAGCTATAAAGTGGCAAGGTGGTACTCCAACAGAACACCTGACAGCTTGCGAAGCAGTACCTACAGCATAGAGCAGGGAGAACATGGGCTGTGGGCTTAACTCCTGGCTCTGCCCATGATAGCACAACATCAGACAGCTGCTGTGCCCCTTTCCTCACCATAAAGTAAGAGTAAGAGAAGCACCCACCTCAGGGGTGTTGCAAATGAGTCATAGATGTAAAGGCCAGCGCTTAAAAATTGCTTAATAATTTTCATTACTTTCCCTTCCTCTCAAGCTCCTTGGAGGTAGAGGCCACATGTTTTTCTTATCTTGCCCACACCCAGCCCTTAACACATATCTGTGGAAATAAACCCTGCCATCTCCAGTGCTCTTTGATGACAGCTGACATGGTGTTTTCCAAAGCTACACTGGCATGCTTTTGCCCAAAATATTAAAATTTTCATCTCAACAGAGTGATTGGTCGAAATATCCCACAGAGCAATGACAGAAAGCAGGAAATGGGTAGGGAAAGCATTTTACAATTTATTAAACCATCAGTTTCAGCATCTTTGTAATTAAAAAAAAATTTTAAGCCAGTGAAATGTAAGTGAAACAATAATCAAATAAAACAAACATGCTGAGCAGCATCATGCCTCTACAAGAGGTAGCTCAGGGTTACACCTGATCAATAAGGTAGTACAATGAAGCCTGTATTCTAGGGTTCCAGACCAGCCACTAGGACATAACCCCAACATTTGAATGCTGAAGCCAGCCCCCAGCCATAAATGAAGGCAATAAGAAAATGTTCTGGCCTAAAAATATATCTTTTGATGATAAAAATTGATCCACTTCTCTCCATTTCTACTTCAACCTCCCTACTCTCAGCCTTCATTCTCTCTAGCCTGGAATTCTGCAAATAGTTGTTCTAACTGATCTGCTGCTCCTGCCCTTGACCTCTTTCATCCATTCTCACACTACAGCCACAGAGAGCCTTTAAAAACACAAATCAGACCACATTATCAGTTCCCTGGCCTCTCTCACTTCTTAGAACCAAAAACAAATTCTTTACTGTATTCTGGGAGGCCTGATAGGATCTTCATTTAGTGAATGAATAAACAAATGAATGAATGAGAGAGATATAGCAATGTGCCAGCTATCTAGGAAGCAGTCCAGAATGTCTTGCATAAGAGAGACTGCTATAATTCTCATCTAATCTTTTTGGAATGTCTTGAGTGCACTGAGCTGTGTACACTACACAAAGATAATTCAACCGCCACATTTCAAGAGCTATATCCCAGAAGATGGTTTTCCGAACACAGAAGGAAGAGAAGGGCCTTGCTTGGTGCATTAGTCCATTTCTGTTGCTTATAACAAAATTCTTGGAACTTGGTACTTTGTAATAAAATGAAATGTATTGCTTACAGTTTTGGAGGCTGGGAGGTCCAAAGTCCAGGGAACACATCTGGTAAAGGCCTTGTTGGTGGCAACAGTTACCCAGGGGTCTCACATGGCAGAAATGGCACATCAGAGAGAGAGAGACTTTTAAAGCCCTCAGAGCCATGCCCATGACCACCATTATTAATCCATTCATTAGTGCATGGTCCTACAATCTAATCACCCCTTCAAGGCCACACCTCTCAATTACCACAGTAGGATTTCCCACCCTCTTAACAGTTACAGTGGGGATTAAGCTTCTAATACATAAAACCTGGGGGACACAATTCAATCCTCATCACTTGGCAATACTTGTTTCATTCTCTTTTTACTTTTTCAGACTTAGACAGAGACAGCAGTGTAAAGACAGCCATGAACAGCTGTGAGAAAGAAACTAGAAATGTTAAGAAAAAGTAGATATACTACTAGAAGGAATGGAGAGGGAGAAATCAGTAGAAAGATAAGGAAGGGGTGAGGGGGATCAGAGAAGGGAAGAAGCAAAGAGGAGGAAAGGTGGAATCCACATACGGCTCTCTGTCTCTCCCCACCTGTGACAGCCATTTGATTGGGACTCCTCTGAAAAGCCAGAAGTCAAGATGAGCCTTTGGACCTTGGACAGACTTATGATGATCTAGGAATGGTCTTTAGTAGCTAGAAGAGGACATATGTACACTAGACTCTCTGGGTAGATAGAAGAATAGAAGGCAAGATCTACACTTGGATAATATTCCACCATCACTGCCTTCATTCAACTCCACTTCTGAAAATAATTTTCCCATCAGTCCCTAAATTTCCATAAACACTGACTATGCAAGAAAAACATTGCATAAGTGAGGAAACAAGAGATGAGTAAGCCTTCTTCCATTCTCTGTATCCCCTTTTTCCACAAGGTTTTGCGCACTAAAGCAAGTGCAGCAGACTGTGGGTATTCTAGCTCTTTAAATAGCCTCATTGTAACTAGTTCAAGAATGCCTTTCATTTTTTTAATCTTTTTTTAAAAAATATAATTGATTGTATGTATCTGTGAGGTACAGTGTTGAATATCAATACCTGTGTGCAATATGTGATGTTTCTGGTACTATGCAATTCCCTCTCTCATTTGTATCCCCTACAGTGCTCAGGACAGTACCAGAACATAGTAAGCATTCAAGAAAAACTCACTGCTCTAAAGATGATCCATGCCTTATTGGATTGCCAATCTATTTATTTATTTTTATTTTGAAATTTACCTTTATTGCCACACTCCAAAATCCTCTCTCAAGGACATGAGAATTTATAGTCTGACATCAGAGAAGAAACTGAGAATGAATTGCAGCTAAAATGATAACAGTGATTTCAATAAATCAATGCACTCTACTTCTTCATCTGAATAGCTGATCTACCACACCAGAAAACATCCTAATACCCCATGATGTGAGCAGTACCAATAATAGTTCATCCCATTGCCATGTAAACACTGAGGCACTACCCCACCAATAGATGTGCTGAAAATACTGATTTAATTCTAAAAATATCACTTCCTTTTGTCTTCAAGAAGCAATTTTCCAGGTGAATACAAATATGCAAAGAGAAGTACTAAAGCTCATCAAGACTGCCTGGAACTCTTGTAGGTTCATTTGCTGGATGTTCCCAGCCCTTCTCACAATTGTGAGGACTGGGCTGAGCTGTCACTGCCATTGCTGACTTACTAAATCCTCAAAAATGCAGCAGAGTTTAAGACTGCAATGACTACTCCTTCTTGTTGGATACATTTCAGGAATCATTAAATGAGGGAATTCTTTCCCCTGAATCTGGACTTGGCCTCAGAACTTCTCTTGACTTCCCTCCCAAGAACCCCAAGTAGTCTCAATCAAGGAGAGTGAAGATTTGAGATGAAGCCTTTTCCCTATATCTGGCCTTCTGGTCTTCCATGAAGAGCTACTGTGAAGACCAAACTCCCAACCAGATTGTGATATTGGCTACGTTTGTCTTCAGTGACCTCTAGCCCTCTTTATAAGAGTTATTCCCACTGTTTCTATCATCCCCATCCCAACAAAACCATCATTCTAGGATATATATATGCTAAGTCAAACTGCCAAAGTTCCATGCTATATGCCTACCTCCAGCATCCCTTCCACAAATGTTATTATATTCTCTGGACCTTTCTTCCTCCAACCTGCTTGTCTGTTAACACCTGGATATCAATTTTCCATTATTCCCCGAGGACCCTTCTTTCTTAGTTAGCCTGAAAAACTTACCAACATATTAGCATTTTAGCAAGTCCTTCCTGGAAACAATGGCTAAAATGACACTAACAGGGGAAATTTCAGAACTTAATGTTAATTGACTAGAAGAGAGATTTGGGAGCTTGAGAGAAACTGTTCTCAGTCATACCTGCTTGAATTTCTCTGAATGCCCACTCAGCAAATCTTGTTCAATCAGCCATTGCCCAGGGTCTCTGTCAACCAGTCACTACCCTAGATCCATTTCAGCAAGCCAATATAACCACCATATAAGAACGTAACCCAAAAAACACCTAAAATTCCCAAGAAAATCTAAGGTAGTAAAAAAGAAGTACCTGGTTTCTGTGGGTCTGTGAATGCTAACCGAAAAAGTTTGCTAGGACCACACCCCTACCAACACCACCAAAAAAATCCTGCCTCAGCAAGCATTAACCTGGTACCTTCCAGAAGCTGAATAAATTAGCTATCCTTACCACTTAGGGTAAGTGGCTTAATGTTTTCACCAGATCTGAATAAGCCCAGACAATAAGGAGTGGGTAGAGATGAGGGTGTATTTTTATTTCTTTCATTTCTTTCATGAGCCCAATCCTGTTCTCTGTGGACTGGTTGTCTCTAAAACTATACATAAAAAAGCTTTAACTACATGAGTAATTTTTGTTTTGCACTACATTATTATTCACTTTCAATAATGCAACTCAAAAAATGACTTATGGGATTACAAGAGTGTAGTATAAAATTTCTAATACAATTCAATGGCCCTTAAGTAAAAACATGAACACCATCCACTGCTGTTATCTTCTATAATGGGAGAAAACTGTCAAGTCCAATTATGTGAAAATGCAAGAGAACAGTTTAGACAAGCTCCTCACCAAGCCTGTCCATTGCTCATACAATATAAGATGCTTAAGATCAAAACTATAATAACACTAAATCAGTTTTCTGATTATAAAATATGCTTTTCAAGTTAGTTCAACACAGCATTCTCTGTCCCCGTGCATATATTAGTATAACATTACCGTTGTTATTCCTAGGAAGCAGATCATAGAAGCCACTTGCCAATCAAAATTGTACATTACAGGTGAAACTAAAGAAAATTCTTAATGCAAATTTATTCTTGAAGAGTGGTTTGAGAATGAAAAATACTCTAGACACACCATCCCATACCAAGTTGGTGGGTCTGTTTTATTAAATGCAATCCAGTTCCTTAGACACTTGTTCAACTGAGGTTTTGGAAAACAGATTAACATTGGGCACATAATAAGTGCAGAGAAATGGTTGATAAATGAATGAATGAGTGAATTCTTAAATATACTAAGGACTTCCAATAAGCACAGAAAATTCACATGTAGGACCGTATCTCATTTTCCTCACTAATGCTAGTACTATTCTGCTTGTTACTCTCCTTAAGACAATTTCTCTTTTTGAAATGTTTTAAGGTACTTATTTTCCCAGCAATAAATTAAATGTTACTTAAGCATCTGCACATCTATTCCATTTAGATATACCATGTATTTCTTCCTACTTAATAAATTTCATAAAATGCAAAAATTGTATAATCCTGCCAGCATAAGTCATTAGCAGACAAAGATAAAAACTCATGAGCTTTGTCTTTTAGTTTATCTCATATTCTGCTTCATAGCCCAACCAAGTTTCATAATGAAAATTTCCCTCAGCCAGTGCCTCAAATACTTTCTTTTTCAAATACAATTGATTTGACCAATATCACTGTGGTTTGGAAATGTTTTCCTCCCTGCTGGTCTCTGCCATGATCTCCTCTGGGTATAGTTCAATTAGATGCCTTCTTGCTTTTTCACAAGTAGCTTGTTTTTGTAAAAGTTTGGAAAAACTTTGAAAAAGAATTATAAAACATTTTCACTGTCAATAGAAAAAAAAAATGGATTGCTTGAGCCAGACACAGCTCCCCGTAGAGCTAACCTTTTGATCCTAGAATCTTTTCATGCACTTAAGTCTTCACTAGAGCCAATGGAAGTGTTGTGTATGCAAGGGCAGCAGGATCAAGTTCAGACTCTTCTTTAGTACTC
>NW_007729385.1:241184-242690 GCF_000696425.1 Galeopterus variegatus | reverse complement strand
TTCTTTGATTCCATCTGAACATCCACTTCAAAATTGAAGGTAGGAGCCTTGCCTGTCTTGTGCTGTGTCTACCACAGTACCTGGTACTCAGTAAGGGCTTTGTGAATGAATGAATGAATGAATGAATGAATGAATGAATGAATGAGTAAATCTAAGATAGTGCCCTCCAGAGGGTTTGGAGATGTTGCCAACTAGGAAAAACTGAGTCAGCAGAATCTTATGCTTCGAATGTGTGGTGAGGAGGAGATGGGAGAGTGTCTGATGGAAGCATATAAGTTCCTGGGCTGGCTGGTTAGCTCAGTTGATTAGAGCACAGCCTTGTAACACCATAAGTCATGGGTTTGGATCCCCTTACCCACCAGCCACCAATTAAAAAAAAAAGAAGAAGAAAGAAGTGTATAGGTTCCTAAAGGATGACCATAAAATTGTTTACTAAATCTGAATACTTTATAACATGGAGCTGAATCACAAACTTGAAAAAAGGTCATTTTAGGCAAAATAAATGACAGGTTACATTTAATCATGAACTGCTGTAAGGATTAAAATACAAGGGTACTTCACAAAGTTTATAGAAAGATTCATATTATCTTTTAATTCCATTTTTCCCACAAACTTCATGAAGTACCCTTTTACCTGTGAAGAACTTACAACACTGCCTGGCATATAAATTCTCGGTAAATGTCATTAGAAATTGTTATTTTTGGCCGGCCCAGTGGCGCACTGCTACAGTGCGGCGCTTGGGAGCACGGTGGCACTCCCGCCGAGGGTTCAGATCCCACATACAGACCGGCCGCTCACTGGCTGAGCGAGGTGCAGGCACAACACCGAGGGTTGCGATCCCGTTGCCAGTCACGAAAAAAGACAAAAAGGAAAAAAAAAAAAGAAATTNGGCACTCTAATGCAGACAGTCCCCCAGCCTGCTCCTAGATCCATCCCTGAATTACCCCAGCAGCCCGCTTGGCTGCAGCCTTCTCTCACTCTTCACCCACTGGTCTGGCTGATAAGACTTACCCCACTCATTTCTGACATTAGGAGCTTCTTCTGTTTTGTTTTTTTTTTTAAGATGACTGGTAAAGGGATCTTAACACTTGACTTGGTGTTGTCAGCACCATGCTCTCCCAAGTAAGCTAACTGGCCATCCCTATATAGGGATCCGAGCCCGTGGCCTTTGTGTTATCAGCACCACACTCTCTCAAGTGAGCCACGGGCCAGCCCTTGACATTAGGAGCTTCTATGGGAGGCTCCACCTCCTTACTTCCCTCACCCAAGTATTTCTTGGATGCAGACCTATTCAAGAACCCACACTCAAAATGGAGTCAGAGTATCAGGGTGAAGGAAGGGGGACAAGGGCTTTCTAAGTCCTGGAGCTGGGTTTACTTGCCAACTGGATAGCAGAGCACTCTGGTATCTTCTTTTGTCTTTCTTCACCCCCAGGCAGCATCCTTCTTGGAGAAACAAAGGAGGAGGATATGGAGGAGAAAAACCTCCCACCTCTCCAGTGTGCCG
>NW_007729385.1:237806-240184 GCF_000696425.1 Galeopterus variegatus | reverse complement strand
CCTCAGAGAGGTCATGTGACTTGCCAAGCCAGTAAATAACAGTCAGAATTGATCCCAGGTCTGACAGATTTCCTAGCCCAGAGTCTTCTCTGTTCCATGGGGGATACAGGGGTGTGGAAAGATACCTGTGAAAAAAGCTCAGAAAAGATATTTTTGTGTGTGCTAAACTCCAGATCACTGAGTATGCTTTATTTTTATTATTCCTTACCCCCAGCTTCCAGGCCAGGAGGATCTGAGGCTATCTCCCACCCATCCTTCTTTCCCTCTCCCATACCTGGCCCTCATCAATTTCCTGAATCATCCCCTTGTTCACAGCCTTGAAACAAACAGCACCCTCTCCTGTGGTCTTTTTTGGGACAAGGAAGGATATGATCACCAGGATCCAGCACCCATTATCTCCCAGGTGTTTTGAGCTCCTGGAAAGGAGGACTTCCCAAGCAACCCCAGCTTCCTCTTCCCTCCTCCTCTCAACCCCTTGCCATGTCTCTTTCCTTGCTATTCGCCTCCCAGGGTAAAGTCCAGCAGGCAGGCCTCTCCCTGGGAGTCCATCGATGTCAGTCAAGGTCACTAGCCATCAGAGCTCTCAGGAGGCAGCCAGAATCCCATGGAAGCAGAGCCCATAGGGGCCTTGCTAAGAGAAGAAACCATCTCTTTTCATCATCCCAAGCCCAGAATTCACCAAGGTTTGAGCAGGCAAGAACTCTGGAAGGAGATTCCCCCAGTGAAGAGGCACAAGAATGCATGGCTCCTAGCATGAGCTTTTCCTCTTCCTTGGGGTTTTCTCACTGGGATTCCTGAGGCCACCACCAAACCCTGCCCCCAGAGTCACCATTCCCTATTTGTTTTTGGCCTAAGAATAGACAAGTCCCTTTCTTTGTCCCTAAGTTCCAGCTGAGTCAGGCTGTGCATTTCAAAAGGAACTTGAGGGAAAACAAAAAGGAAATTATTACAGAAACTACAAACAACACAAAAGTTATCATATCCAAAGCGCAGATTTCAGATTCTGAGAATCCTATTAAAACCAGTGTAAAGCTTGCTGAGGTCCACATTCCTTGATTCCAAGAAGACTCCAGGACTAATCATGCTGGCATAACTCAGCAGGTTCCCTGGCCTGCCCCTTCCCTCCAGTCCTGCCAGCCTCTGACCATGTGATCTCCCAGGCCAACTCAAGCACTTTGTCATCACCGTCAATCTTTCACCCTTCACAAGTCAACTCCACCTCTCCCCAAAAGATAGTTTATTTTCTAGGTTTATCTCTAGACTCATTAAGCCCTCTCACCCTAGCCACATTCCCCCACCCACCTGAAAGGAAGAAACCTGGTTCACTGTCCTGGGCAGTGAAACATCTTTAATTGCCCACGAGTAAACTTTGAGACTTTCAGCTTCACCTACCTGAGGAATCTTCACCAAATGAGACCCTTTCCCCAACTCACGTACCGACAAATGAACAAATGGGCTTCCAAAAATTCACATGATGCATAATAATTCCTTCTTCATGCACTAACCTTTAGATCCCTTCAAAAGAGTTAATTATCTTGGTGCTGGGCAGGAAGAAAAGCCGTGAAAGCATCAAGAACACATTCTCTTCCACCACCGACAGAAATCCATTTGCAAAGCAGTATGCAAATCAGAAATACCTACGGTCTGCTTTTAAGTTACCAGTTGCAATCGTAGGGAGTGAGGTTCTGGCCCTATGCCATCATGCATGTCGGGGAAGAACAGAAACGACTTCCACTGGGGTGACGAGTCTACCGAGAAGCCTCCTATGAATTAGGTCGTGATTGCAACTAAAGTCATGATTGCTGGGATGTCACGACAACTAAGGGACTATACGTATTATGTTGCGACTAATAGAAGTTACTACTAGCAGAGAAAGTCGGGGGTGGGGAGAGGAATCAAAACTGAATATAGGGATTAAATTTGGGCGGTGCATTCGCCTTCTATGAAGCTTGACTTATTCGGGCTGCCGTCGTTGCCCTGGGATACCAGGAGACGCCGCGCCCTGCGCGTCCTGTATCTATGGAGACGACAACATGGCGGCAGTGTGAGTTCTGAATTTTAGTCTCAGGGTCCCAGGGAACGGCGCGGGTGACCAGGGAAGGTATCTGTCCAGGGAGAACACCTCCTCCGGGAAGTCGTGGCCAGGGGTCCTCTCTGTGTCCTTCAGAGAGCCCCAGGGGACTGAGACTTGGGCGAGATCAGTCAGACTGGGGATCCGGAAGAGAAAGGAGGAACAGCTTTAAATATATTTTGTCCCCCTTCATTTTACCTAATTTTTCCTTCCTCAATTCTACACGACGACCCGCCACTTTTTCTGCTGGTCATCTTGGGAATTTTTAGGCTGGAAATTAGGCAAATAAAGCCGATAGGGCTGGACA
>NW_007729385.1:236384-237339 GCF_000696425.1 Galeopterus variegatus | reverse complement strand
CTGGTCATCTTGGGAATTTTTAGGCTGGAAATTAGGCAAATAAAGCCGATAGGGCTGGACAGTTAGCTCAGTTGTTCAGACCGGTGCTCATAAGGCTAGGGTCCGGGGTTTGATCCCTGTACCGGCCAACCCCAAATTGATTGATTGATTGATTGATTTAATAGATGACCGGTAAGGGGGTCTTAACCCTTGACTTGGTGTTATCAGCACCACACTCCCCTAAGTGAGCCAAGGGCCGGCCCTCAACCAAAAAAAATTTTTAAATGAAGGAAGTTGATGATATATTTTTAAAATTCTCAAGAGAAGAAAATTGGATTAAAAAAAGAAAGAAAGAAAACAAAAACAACAACAAAACTTCACTCGCCCAGTCTCTTCACAATGATCGCACATGTGTGAGTCTTTTGGAAGAGTAGTTCAGGGTAGTATAGAAGTCATAATTGTTAATTACAGTAACATAGTTTCGTTTGGTGCTTTTTCCAATTCCCGATTTTATTCAAGCTTTACACCAACTTTGTGAAATAGTTAAGATAACCCTTATTTTACAGGTGAGGAGACCAACACCTGGGAAGATGGAGAAACTTGCCTATCCTGAGAGAGTCTGAGGTCTGAGAAGATGCTGGAACCCGGCTTCCCTTGTTCTAAGGGCCAGTGCTCACTCCCCTAAGCCCTGTGACCTGGGCTGGACCAGCTTTCTACCTCATTGTCTATCATCTCTTCTAAGCACTCTCTGGGATAGTTTCGTGTGTTTAGTGGAGACTTTTTCAGATCCTTGAGGCAAGGGCTGTCTGTAGAATCCCCTGAGGTCAGAGGCATTAATATGTTGGGGCAGGACTGCAAGACCATCCAGTGACAAAAAAGTAATGGGACTCTCCTCCCTGTCTCCTCAGCTTGCATTTCTTTGATTCCATCTGAACATCCACTTCAAAATTGAAGGTAGGAGCCTTGCCTGTCTTGT
>NW_007729385.1:230554-234597 GCF_000696425.1 Galeopterus variegatus | reverse complement strand
AAAGACAAAAAGGAAAAAAAAAAAAGAAATTGTTATTTTTGAGACTGCTAATCAAAGAAGTGAGGAAGGATACTGAGTAGTCTTAAAAGTATACATATGTTCAAAAAAGGTATTAGAGTGATGCTGTCCAATGTGGTAGCCACTAGCCGTATGGAGCTGTTGCATACTTGAAATATGAGTGGTCTTCATTGAGATGTGCTGTGTGTATAAAATGCACACCACAATTCAAATACTTAGTACAAAAAATGTAAAATATCTCATTAATAATTTTATATAGGTTACTTATTAAATGATTGTATTTTGATATATTGGATTAAATAAAATATATTATTATAATTAATTTCACCTGTTTCTTTTTACTGTTTTTTTTTTTTTAAAACACATCACTACACTAATGAGGACTTTTTGCTTTTTTAATGTGGCTGCTAGAAAATTTTAAATTACATTTGTGGCTGGCAGTACAAGGGTACTTCAAGAAATCATGGAAAAATAGAATTAAAAGTAATATGAATCTTTCCATGAATTTTTTGAAGTACCCCCATATATTTCGGAGGGCAGTGCCGTGTTTGGTGATTTCATGGATGATGGCTCTGTACAGAATGTAAAGGAAAATTAGAGCTGAACCTTTCAAAGTGGATTATCATAGCAGTCTGCAAACCACTTTCACGTGTGCCTGAGCAGGGCTGACCATAGTTATAGTGTCTGAGTATGAAAATTGCTACCCTCCTATATAGGTTGCAAAGTCACACTTGGGTGTGTTTGTTTGCTGAAGGAAACCCGTTAAAGGAAGAAGGGATTTGAGGTGATGGATCCAGAGCTAGTCTGAGACACTTTGTGTCCCTGGGAGCAAGGTCAAGCAAGCTTTTGAACATTTGGTGAAAGCTGTGGATGCTCTTCCTGGAAAACAGACATGTATATACACATGACATCTTGCATAGAATGTGTATATAATATTTGCATTTGTATTGCATATATTTATATGTGCTTTCCAGCTGCAATCCATCCAGGGATCCCTCCAGTCTAGAGATTGATTCATTTATCCTTTGATTCATTCGTTATTTCAGTGAGTGTTGACTTTGAACCCGGACTACAGGTTGTGTACTGGAAGTGGAAACTTAGCTGACCGAGAGCCTACAGTCTCATTTGCCTCTTCTTCCCCCCTACCCCCATTCCTTTTCTCACAGGAGGCAAGACACATTCAGAGGAGACAAGTAGAGAGTAAAGCCAGACAAGGTGATGCACAGGCTTCCGTGCTTGCATGACACCCAGTGGGGGCTTGCCAAGGAGTGCTAAGTGTGCCTGGAAGGGCATGGTGGGTGGGTCTTATCCCCAAGTCCCAATTTCAGTGAGTCCCTAGGTTCACAAGCAAACCTCTGGATCTTGTGTCCAGTCTTGTTCTCACCTCACACCTGTTGCCAGACCTGGGAAGCAGGCCCTCTCCTCCATGACAATGACGGCCATGGTGAGTCTTCTCCATTGACCTCTCTTTTTCTATCTCTCCTGTCTCCCTTCTTCTCCCTTCCCAGCTCCAAACTCAGACCTGAATCTGGCAGGGACTCCTGGCTAAGCCAGAGTCTTTCCCCTGGACTTGTGTTCCTGGCACCTGATGCTCATCCAGTCCCTAAGCCCCATCATGAGGCCCAGGGACAATGGAGAATATATGGTGAACTCTGGTGGGTCCTGCCTGAGTACCAGCACAATGGCCATGGCTTCCATCAATGGCAGCAGTGCAGTCATGAGTGCCTTCAGCAGCAGCAGCATCAGTGCCCGGGTGAGGATGTGGCTAGGGCGGGTGGAACAGGGCATGGCATGGCCAGCATGGGGTGGTGGGACAATGGGGTGCCTCCCCTATGCACCCCTGCATTAGATGCTGCATAGATGGAGCAGGGAGAAGTTGTGGGGGAAAGAGGGCTCCAGGGAGGAGCAAGTCTGAGGCTGGTCAGGTGGCCAGTATTTCTGTCTTCCCACAGAAAGCTCTTTTGGCCTTGAGCCCTAGAACTTTGTGTTCAACCAATGTGTGGATGTTGTTTACTTTTGCAAATCTTGTGCTTCTCTCTGTGTGACAGCATAGCTGTCTAGGGGTGTGACTGTGGAGTATGACTTTGTGCTTGATGCAGTGTGTCTGTGTCATGTGTGGGTGGCACATGCCTCCTTAGATGTGATGGTGGTTGCATTTGCCTCTCTGTGGACTGGGGATTGTATTTGGAAAGCATCTCACCCCTCCATCTGTGCCATTCTTGGCCTGTTTGCCCTTGGATTCACTTGCTGCCTTTTCCTGCTCTGCTCTGAGCTGGCAAGAGATTGGAAAGTGGGAGGAAGGGAAAATCCAGGGTATTTCTCTTCCTCTGTCTCTGCTTTTGACCATGTTTCCATCAGCAGCCGCATCTCCCCTTTGGCTCCAGTTGCCACCAGACAGGCATCGGTGCTCTAATAACCCCACCTCCCCTAACCTAGGTGTGGTGGCAGCTTCCTGATGTTGCTAACTCCTGGGTTACTTCACTACCTCCTCGTTGCACATTAAATTCCCTGTTTTAAACACCAAGAGTGGCTTCTGTTTTCCTGGTTGGATCCAAACTGATGCACCCACTGCTATTTGTGTAAATTACCGTCCTTCACCCATGTCACATTTCCTCCATGGGTGCATCAGGAAAGAAAATACTACATTGGCCATCGACACTCTCTGTACATACTGAAAGTGAGAATATAAGCTCCAAGAGAGAAGAGATTTATCAGTCTCGTTCACCATGGCAGTCAGAGCACCCAGCACAGTGTCTGGCTCGTCATAGGTAGTCAACAAATATTTGTTGGATGGATGACCACACCCTTGTGTTATGTAATGATATAAAAGCAATACTTGGTCAAAGATAAAATGGCAATGAGTTGAGTGTTCACAGCAATGGCTGTGATAGGAAGAGGCACCTGGTTCATCCTCCCTCCACCTTACTGCCCCAGGAGTGTTTTCCGTTTCCCTCTGTCTTCAGATAGGTAGGAGTCATGATCAGCCTATGAAAGGAGTTTCCATTATAGACAAGGTACATTGGCACCTTACATCGCCAGGAGCGGCACGTGGAGAGGCCCCGGAAGTCGGGCATGGCTGGGGATTGCAGGCAAATTGGCTCCTTTCTCTGCTCTACCAGCCTGTTGAGGGGTGGGAGAGGGTCCCTGTGGTCTGGAAAAGTGCCTGTGATAGGCCACTCCAGCTGGGAGAGGCTTCTGTAGCGATGGGCAGGGTGGGGAGGAAAGCAAGGGGGAGAGGCACCTGAGAGGGAGAGGCATCTGAGGGTGCATTCGTGTGCTGGACGGGATGGCCAGATGGGTGGCCCAGGCGTTAGGGGCAGGGCTTCTAGTTAGAAAACTGTTCCAGCGACCTTGGAAGAGATAATGGCTGACTCCAGGGCCTGCATGATCCCCACTGTCTCTCTCCAGACTATCCCCAGGGCAAGAGGTGGTGTAATTCATTACTTTCTGGAGTTGGGAAGATCTTTGCCTGTTCTCAGGGTCTTTGCATTCTACCTGCTAATGTGTCCTTTCTTTTCCCTCTTCTCCCCGCCACCGGACCAGCCTGCAAGCCCCATGGACATTCAGATATGCTCCCGAAAGAAGCAGGACAAAGTGAAGAAGAGGGTCATCTGGGGCATTGAGGTGGCTGAGGAGTTGCACTGGAAAGGCTGGGAGCTAGGGAAGGAGACCACGAGGAACCTGGTTCTGAAAAATCTATCCTTGAAAATCCAGAAGATTAAGTACAGGTACCAGTATGAGGGACCAGGTACCAGCCCCTGAGCCCTCAAGCCCCCAGAGCAGGCTCCCTTTAAAAAACATTTAAGGGCTGGCCCATGGCTCACTTGGGAGAGTGCGGTGCTAACAACACCAAGGCCATGGGTTCGGATCCCTATATAGGGACAGCCGGTTTGCTCACTTGGGAGAGCGTGGTGCTGACAACACCAAGTCAAGGGTTAAGATCCCTTTTAAAAAAAAAAAAAACCAGGGCCGGCCCGGTGGCGCACTGTATAAGTGCACCGCTTGGGAAGCGCGGTGGCGTTCCC
>NW_007729385.1:229155-229931 GCF_000696425.1 Galeopterus variegatus | reverse complement strand
GAAAAAAAAAAAAAAAAAAAAAAAAAAAAAAAAAAAAACCCAAAAAACTTTAAAATTGTCATATAAAATTAGAAAAATGTTTAAAATGTTCAGTTTGAAGAATTCTAGAAAGTGGACCAAGTGTTCAGATTAAATCATAGGATAATAACAGTGTCTGACCTCACCTTCCCCCTTTATGTGTCCCTTCCCTGTCCGAACCCTTTTCTTACCCATAAGGATAATCACTATTCTGACTTTTATGATAACAATTTCCTTGCTTTTCTCAAATGGGTGTACTACCTATGTTTGCAACTCTAAATGATACAGTTTCATTACTTTCTTACAAACTGTGTGTAAGTGGAAGAATATGGTATACTTTTGTAACTCTTTTATTTTCTTCAATTATGTTTGTGAGACTAGCTCATCCCTTTTCATTGTGGTTTCATGTCCCAATACATGCTTGTACCATAAGAGTTCATCCACTCTTCAGCTGAGGCACGTTTGGGTTATTTCCAGTTTGGGACAGTTACCAGCATTCGTGTGTACATCTCTGGTTGCACAAGGACCAGGGGTATTCCAGAGCAGACACATAGGAATAGAACGACTGGGACTTGGGACATGTACATGTTCCGTTTTTGTAAATAAAGCCAAACTATTTTCCAAAGTACTTGTATCCATTTAGATGCCCACCAGCAGCAAATGAGAGTTCCCATTTCTCCACATCCTTACCAAAAAGTGCTATTGTCAGGAGTTAAAATTTTTGCCAAAAATGGTAACTTGTGTTTTTAATTTGCCTT
>NW_007729385.1:184984-228233 GCF_000696425.1 Galeopterus variegatus | reverse complement strand
TGCTATTGTCAGGAGTTAAAATTTTTGCCAAAAATGGTAACTTGTGTTTTTAATTTGCCTTTCCCTGATTATTGCTGAGGTTGAGTGTGTTTTCATAGGTTATCGATCATTTGCTTCTCTTTATTTGTGAAATTCATATTCAAGTCTCTGCCCATTTTTCTATATTGTCTTTTCTTTTTCTTTTTTGTATATAAGTTCCTGTCCTGGATACTAATCCTTTGTCAGCTATGGGTTGTAAATATCTTCTCTTGCCTTGTTATTTGTCTTTTCCTCTCTTTATTGTGCTTTTTGAAGGATAGAATTTCTTAATTTCAAAGGAATCAAATTTATCAGTCTTTTTTATTTTATGGTTGGTGGTTTTTTTCTATTTTGCTTAAGAAATCCTTTCACTACTCCTAGGTCATAAAGATATTCTCCTATAGCATCTTCTAAAGACTTTACAGTTTTGCCTTTCATATCTGTCTTTTATCTATATGGAATTGATTCTTGTGAATGGTTTGAAGTAGGAATTTGATGACATATTTTTCCTCGATCAAATGTCCGATTGTCTCAACACCATTTATTGAAAAGTTCGTACGTTCTCTGATGATCTCCCATACCACTGACATGTATCAAATGTCTCTATGTGTACAGGCTCATTTCTGGACTCTCTGATTTGTTCTCTTCTTGTGTATCCCTGGGCCAGTAGCAGCCGGAATTAATTATTAGAGCTTACAGTAAATCTTGATATCTGGTAGTGTAAGTACTCCAACTTTATTCTTCTTCAAGATTGTCTTGGTTATTCTTGGCCCTTTGAACTTTCAAATAAATCTTCAAATGAGCTTATCACACATACCCATAAAATACTTTTTGAGATTTTGATGGGGATTTAATTGAATCTATAAATCAATTTGGGGAGAATTAACAGCATTACAATATTGAATCTGTCAATCCACGAACATAGTATATCTCTATATTTACTTTTATGTCTTCTTTCATGTCTCTCAATAACATGTAAAGTGTTCTCCACAGACATCTGGTACATCTTTAGGTCGATTTATTTGTAAGTATCTGATATTTTTGATGATGGTATGTATGATATATCTTAAAGTTGTTTTCATTTTCTGTTTGTTGCTAGTTTTTTTAATGCCATTTTTAAAACTTGGTATTATATCCAGCGACCTTGGTAAATCTTCTTACTAATTCTAATAATTTATTTGTTAATTTTTTTCCATGTACACATTCATATTTTGTATGGAAAATGGCATTTCTTTCTTTCCTTCCGTCCTTAAACCTTTTCTTCTTTTGTCTTTCTTCACTGTTGAATAGAAAAGTATTGAACAGAGTTTGCTCATGATCTCAAAGTGAAAGATTCCAATTCTTCATCATTAAGCTGACATTTCCTGTAGGAAAATTAATTTATTTATTTATTTTTTTTGGTAGACTTTATCAGGTTAAGGAAGTTCTCTCCGACTCCTGCTTTGCTGTGAGTTTTTCTCATTAAACATATGTTGAAGTTTAAATTTTTTCTTCATCAAAATGATCTTTTGATTATTCTCCTCCCTTAATTTATTAATTTGCTGGGTTATATCTACTTATTTTCTATGTTATACCAACCATATATTCCTGGAATAAACCCAACTGGTCATGATTGAGCATAATTTCCTATACGTTGCTAAATTCTTTTTGCTAATATTTTGTTTCTAAGTGAGAGTGGCCTGTAATTTTCTTTTCTTCTCCTACTTCTGTCAGGTTTTGGTAAGAACGTTACGATGGTTTACTAGAGTATGTTGAGGAGTGTTTCCTTACTTTATATTATCTGGAAGAGTGTAAGACTGGAATTATTTCTCCTTGCACACTCGGTAGGGCTTGCCGTGAAGCCGTCTGGCCTGGTATTTTCTAGTGGGAAGATGTTTGACTCTATTCCATTTCCTTGATGATTCTAGGTAGGGTGGCCATAAAATGTATTGTATAATTCTTGAGTCAGTTTTAGAAAGTTCTCTTTTCCCAGGAGTGTGTTTATTTCATTTAAAATTAAACATGTATCAGTATAGAGTTGTTGATAATATTGTCCTTATTCATATGTTTAAAGTCTACAGCATCTATGGTTTTGACCCACCCTGGGAATCTACAGCTCTGCCGAGGTCTGTGCTCAGGAAGGCACCCTTGGCAGCTCCCTTCTCAGCCTCGGTTTCCCCAGCTAAGTGGTCAGGGATTCAATCAGGGCAGCCCTTCCCCCTCCCTGTCCCCATGGGCCATCATGCTCGTCAGCGGTACAAGTGCTGTTCCCTTTCCATTCAGAGTGAAGGTCTGCGAGAAGAGGAGGAAGAAGACGGAGACGCGTCCTCTCGTGACTGGTGCCATGTTTCCCTCCTGGGGACTCAAGGCCCCTCACCTCTAGAGTCTTCTCTAATCTTTCTGTCTCTCCTGGTGCTTCCGAGCTCTGATCCAAAGTGCTCCTCCCCTGTTCTCTCCTTCAGGCCTCCCAAGACCAAGTTCTTCTCCACGGTCATCCCTCAGCCCATCTTCCTGAGCCCAGGCATAACCCTCGTGCTCCCCATTGTCTTCCGGCCTCTGGAGGAGGTAAGGTCTGTCACAGCCAGTGGGACATGGGAGGGACATGGGAACGGTGAGCCCAGAACAGGAAGTAGGCAGAGCAGCCAGCAGCTCCCCCCACGACGCACACATCCTGCCAACTAGAGCAAAACTCCAGCTGGGGAAGCCCTCAGAAAGGGCTCAGACCCGGATCTTATTAGACAGAGGGGTATCCCCCGTGGATACGTGCGGGTAAAGGCTGTGATACTGTATTAGCCATCAGAAAGTTCTAGAGTCTCTGGCCCCTCCTGTTCCCTCAAAATTTCCTCCATGTACCTTGTTCCCCATGAAAGAGGCCCTCCTCTCTGAAATCAAGATAGTGTAGGGGTGCAGGTAGCAGACCCTCACCTCAGAGTCTGAGGCAGTGGTCTTGGCCAGCCCACCCTCGGTGGTTATGTTGGAGGGATGGCTGAGGGCGGGGTGGGATGTGTAGTCCCTGAGTAGCACCGAGGTACCACTGGTCGGCGACTGTCTCTGCCTCTGTTCCCCACACTGCAGAAGGAGTACACGGACCAGCTGTGGTTTGAAAAAGCAGAGGGGGTGTTCTGTGTGGACCTGAGGGCCACCCTGCCATGCCACAAGCTGATCTGCCCACCATCCCTGCAGCTTCCCATCTGTGCGGTGGGGGACACGGCCGAGGCCTGGTTCTGCCTGGACAATGTGGGGTGAGGTTCAGAGGTGGGGAGAGCAAGAACTGGGAAGAGGAGCCTGGGTGCAGGAGAGACCCGCATATCCTGGTGGGGGCATAAGCAGGCTGCCCAGAGCCTCTGCCTTTCTAAAGCAGGAGCAATGGTCACAGGGAGCCCAGGGGCCCTGACTTGTCCCCCCTTGTCCCCCTCAGGGACCTGCCTACCTTCTTCACCTGGGAGTTCCCCAGCCCATTCCAGATACTTCCCACTATGGGGCTACTGGAGCCAGGCCTGGCCTGTCGGATCAAGGTGACCTTTCATCCCCTTATTGCTGTCATCCACGAAGTGCAGGCCACATGCTGGTACGGGGAGGGCAGCAGGCAGAAGAGCAGCATCCAGCTGCAGGCTGTGGGTGAGCCCACCTCTCGCCTGTCCCCAGAGCCCACCTGCTGCGTGCCCTTCCCTCCCCTCCCCACCCCTGGCCTGGCCCCCACAGGGCCTCCACCAGTCTCCTGCCCTCCCCGCAGCCCCACAGGCATTGCCCTTTACCTTCCATGATGTTGCAGCCTAATTTTTCCCTGGGACACCTGCCTTCTTGGAGGGGGGCTGTTGAGCTGGGACCCAGAGGCTGCCCCCAAGACTCTGCCATCTCTGCCCCAGCCAAATGTGCTCAGCTGCTGATAAGCATAAAGCATAAGCGACCAGAGGACCAGGATGCCGAGGGCTTCCAGAAAGTGTTGCACTTTGGCTCTGTTGCTGTGGGCTGCACTGCTGAGAGGCAGATCAAGCTGTATAACCCATCGTTGGTATGTATAGGGGAGGGCGGGGGGAGACAGGACTCAGGAACCCTGGGGTTCAATGCTCCTAAAATCCATCCCCTTTCCAGAATGCCCCCCTTTCTTTCCACACATTTGGCCCCAAGCCTCACGTAACCCATATCTGTTGATAAACACACATATCAACAGCTGTCAAATAGGTGTCCTTCTCTCCTCTCAGTTGTGGCCTGGGCTGGGATATCCACTGACCCCCCAGAGCAACCTGGAGAGCAGCACTAAGACTGTTTTGACCTGAGGACCACAGCTAGCTGTGATGGTACCTTTGGGAGAGGAAAACGGTGCTCCCCTCTGGACAGCTGCAGTGCAGGGCATAGGGCCTGGCCCCTTTCTCCTGGTGGAGGTAGCCTTGATCCATACCCACAGCTGACCAGTGGGGCACAGGCTGGATGCCAGCTTCCCTCACCCCCTTGTCTGGGCACCTCAGTGCAATGCACAGACTACCCCACCCTGTGACCTGACCCCGCATCTCTCCACCTGGCCCCACAGGTGAACGCCCCCTTCAGGATCGAAGTGGCCCCAGACGTGCTGGCCAAAGACCAGGCTTTCTCATGCCCCACGGCCCATGGCATCGTGGCCCCAGGAGAGAAGAAATGTGTGTCAGTGTTCTTCCACCCTGAGACTTTGGACGTCAGGACTATGGACTACTTCTCCATCATGACTTCTGGCTGTGCCTCCCAAACCCTGCTCAAAGTCGTTGGTTTCTGTCGAGGTACTGGTGGCCCCAGGACACTGGACTCCTGCAGGGCAGGAACAGCCTACCCTTGGGATTCTAAAGAGCTCCTTGCCTGCTCTCAAGAGCCAGGCCTCCCTGCCCCTCAGCCTGGGTGTCTGCTGCCCCCTGGTGGCCCAGTGGGGAATCATTTGTGGACACTTGGAGATCCCTGTCCCGCCATCACACCTAGTGATGCTGGAATTCTGCTCATGCTGCTGGGCCCTGGGCCTTTCCAGCCTGTCTCCAAGTGGAACCACCTCCCATCAGCGGGACCTCTTCTCAGACATCCTTGGGGAGTTGGAGATCCCTGTCCCGCCATCACACCTAGTGATGCTGGAATTCTGCTCATGCTGCTGGGCTCTGGGCCTTTCCAGCCTGTCTCCAAGTGGAACCACCTCCCATCAGTGGGACCTCTTCTCAGACATCCTTGGGGATGCCGTTACCCCACCCCTACCTAGGTAGCAAGGCCCACTGACAGGGACCCCATCTCCTATGCCCAGGTCCTGCTGTGTCTCTGCAGCGCTACTGCATCAACTTCAACTGGGTCAAACTCACGGAACATTCAGAGCAGCCCCTGTGGATTGAGAACCAGTCAGACTGCACGGCCCACTTCCAGTTTGCCATCGACTGCCAGGAGAGCGTCTTCAGCATCAGACCTGCCTTCGGGACCCTGGTGGGCAAGGCCCGCATGACCCTGCACTGTGCTTTCCAGCCCACTCACCCCATCATCTGCTTTCGGAGGGTGGCCTGTCTCATCCACCACCAGGTGAGTGGCAGTGTGGGGGGGTGAGGCTGAGGGGAAGAGGGGCTCCCTGGGGCTGATCCAAAGGCCAGTCTGAGACCCAGTGATGGAGACAAGGCTTGGTGGGCACTCCTCTGCATTCTGGAACTTCTGGGGCTGTTTGCCTGGGTCGTCTCCTCCTCCAGGTCCCCAGCTCTGGCTTTTGGTGCCAGAGCATGGCCAAGAGCACAAGAGGGCTCACTTTGAGCCAGATGGGTGTGCCAGTCCTGCCCCGACTGCTGCCAGGCCAGGGACTTTACTGCTCCTGTTGCTAATGGGCTAGGGAGAGGGCAGTTTGGACATCACTCCACATAGCTTGTGCAGGGCAGAGAGCTTTGAAGTTAGAATCTGAAACCACATTCCAACACTGGTTTGACCCTTGGGCAAGGTCATACACATTGAGTCCTGACCAGTGGGTGCCTGGCCAAGATGGCAAGTGGGGACTGAAATCTGGCCTACGATCCCTCCTCAAGCTGGTGCCCAGCTCTGGGCTGTATCTGTCCACCTGGAGGAATGGATGACTCTTTATAATTCTCTTGAAGGTGCAGTATGGGCTAGGGGAGGCCTCAGGAGTGGAAGGAAAGAACAGAAGAATAGAGAAGGGCTGGAGGAGGCTGTACCATTTTCTCCTTCCCTGAGGGATGAGGGGCTGCATTCTGGTCTGGCAGTCCTCCTGGCTGACAATAGGGTGGGCAGCAGAAGCCCAGGAGCCATGGGCGGAAGGGAGAGGGTGGCCAATGGCTGAGCATCCCACGGGCTGGGCTGCTGTAATCCTGACCATCCCTGGACTACCGCTGTTTCCCCAGCAGAGCCAGGCAGCTGTTGATATACTCGTGCCACCTGCCACCCTGTAGCTTCTGCCCGCTCTCTCTGCCATTCTGTCTGCCCAGCTTGTCCTTGGTTCAGCCCCCAGCACCCCACCACCCCTCCTATGCCCCATCACACATGGTCAAATGTTGCAGGACCCATTGTTCCTGGACCTGGTTGGGACCTGCCACTCGGACAGCACCAAGCCAGTCATCCTGAAGCCTCATCATCTCACTTGGTACCGCACACACCTGGCTCGGGGCCTGACGCTCTACCCCCCTGACATCCTGGGGGCCATGCTGAAAGAGAAGAAGCTGGAGCAGGATAAGAACGGGGCCCTCATGATTCCCCCTGAGGTACAATGGGTCTTCCAGAGGCAGGCCACCCTCCCAGTGCTCATGACCCCTTCTCTAGCAATTCTTGGGCAGCCTTGTGGCCCCAGAGCCCTGTGGTTGGGGATCGCCAGTGTGGAGCTCTTGCAGCCTTTTCCAGAAAGGAGTGTACAGAGGAGGGGTAGCAGCAGGAGGAGTGGCAGGGGCCCCGTCCACCTGTCTTTCCCCATGCAGGGCCTGGAGGACGTGTCAGTCCCGCAGTACCCTCACATCCCCGCCATGACTGAGTACTTCTTCGACGGCACCAGCGATATGGCCATCTTCCCCCCACCTGTCAGTATAGAGCCTGTTGAGGTAGACTTTGGTGCCTGCCCCGGACCTGAGGCCCCCAACCCCATCCCCCTGTGCCTGATGAACCACACCAAGGGCAAGATCACTGTGGTCTGGACGCGCAGGTCTGACTGCCCCTTCTGGGTGACCCCGAACACCTGTAGGCCCCCAACCCCATCCCCCTGTGCCTGATGAACCACACCAAGGGCAAGATCACTGTGGTCTGGACACGCAGGTCTGACTGCCCCTTCTGGGTGACCCCGAACACCTGCGATGTGCCCCCACTCAAGTCCACGGCCATGCGCCTGCACTTCCAGCCGCCTCACCCCAACTNCTGGTCTGGCAGTCCTCCTGGCTGACAATAGGGGGGGCAGCAGAAGCCCAGGAGCCATGGGCGGAAGGGAGAGGGTGGCCAATGGCTGAGCATCCCACGGGCTGGGCTGCTGTAATCCTGACCATCCCTGGACTACCGCTGTTTCCCCAGCAGAGCCAGGCAGCTGTTGATATACTCGTGCCACCTGCCACCCTGTAGCTTCTGCCCGCTCTCTCTGCCATTCTGTCTGCCCAGCTTGTCCTTGGTTCAGCCCCCAGCACCCCACCACCCCTCCTATGCCCCATCACACATGGTCAAATGTTGCAGGACCCATTGTTCCTGGACCTGGTTGGGACCTGCCACTCGGACAGCACCAAGCCAGTCATCCTGAAGCCTCATCATCTCACTTGGTACCGCACACACCTGGCTCGGGGCCTGACGCTCTACCCCCCTGACATCCTGGGGGCCATGCTGAAAGAGAAGAAGCTGGAGCAGGATAAGAACGGGGCCCTCATGATTCCCCCTGAGGTACAATGGGCCTTCCAGAGGCAGGCCACCCTCCCTGTGCTCATGACCTCTTCTCTAGCAATTCTTGGGCAGCCTTGTGGCCCCAGAGCCCTGTGGTTGGGGATCGCCAGTGTGGAGCTCTTGCAGCCTTTTCCAGAAAGGAGTGTACAGAGGAGGGGTAGCAGCAGGAGGAGTGGCAGGGGCCCCGTCCACCTGTCTTTCCCCATGCAGGGCCTGGAGGACGTGTCAGTCCCGCAGTACCCTCACATCCCCGCCATGACTGAGTACTTCTTCGACGGCACCAGCGATATGGCCATCTTCCCCCCACCTGTCAGTATAGAGCCTGTTGAGGTAGACTTTGGTGCCTGCCCCGGACCTGAGGCCCCCAACCCCATCCCCCTGTGCCTGATGAACCACACCAAGGGCAAGATCACTGTGGTCTGGACGCGCAGGTCTGACTGCCCCTTCTGGGTGACCCCGAACACCTGTGATGTGCCCCCACTCAAGTCCACGGCCATGCGCCTGCACTTCCAGCCGCCTCACCCCAACTGCCTCTACGCTGTGGAGCTCGAAGCCTTTGCTGTCTATAAGGTACGTGCATGCAGATGAGAGGGGGAAGGCGGGTTCTCTGCATGGAGCCTGAGCATCAGGGTGGGGTCACAGGGGGTGACAGAAGGCGCTGCAGCATCCATCCTCTCCATGCTGGGCTGTTCTCACTTTCTCACTGGCTGGACATCAGCCCCAACTGGTTTGTCTCCTCCCAGGCTCATTTCCCAACTTGGCTCATGGGATCATGTCTCATTCATATGTGGCCTCCCCTCCCCTCCAGGGAAAACTCAGTTGGGATCAAGCCCTTTGGGAGGATTTGGTGCACAGGGTGTAGACTTCTGGAGCTCCTAGCTAGGGCACCTCCTGGCTTCTAGTCTTTGAAGTAGGTCGTTGTTCCTCTAAAGGAGCTTTGAGCAGGAACCTGGGCCTGGGAGACAGAGTCAGGGGTGCTGGATAATTAAGCATATCAGAGGAGGGATTTCTAACACAACTTTCCCTTAGTCAGGGAACTCAGCTCATAGTCTGTCCCCAGCCCTGTGGCAGCTGGCCCCAAGCCTCTTAGTCCTGGACATGCATTGCTCTCTCAGTGCCCCAGCCAGTCCTACCCACCCTGCTGTTCTTTCCCAGTGGCCGAGATCTGGGGCCCAGAGACAAGTAAAGCTATGAAATCAAGATCAGAGTCAATTACCAGCTCTGTGACTTTGGGCAAGTTCCTTACTATCTCTGAGCCCTGGTCTTTTCAACTCTAAACTTGGGGCCATATCTGAACTTTTGAGGAGACTTTCCAAAGTGGAGCCTTTAGCTGCCTCTATTCTAATATCTCGGCAGTGCAGGACTGCAGAAGTTAGTAGGAATCAGGCTGTGGATGCCAGCTCTGCTGAGGCTGAACACATCAGATTTTTAGGTTCTAGGCTCTAGACCTGTGCTGTCCCTTACACCAGCCACAAGCCACACGTGGCTAGTGAGCACTGGAAATGTGGCTGGTCTGAACTGAGATGTGCTCTAAGTGTAACATACACATTGGGTTTCTAAGACTTAGTATGAAAAGAATGTAAAATATTTAATCAATAATTTTTATATTGATGGTGTGTTGAAGTGATAAGATTTTGGATCTATTGGGTTAAATAAAATATAATATTGAAATTAATTTCACGTGTTTTACTTTTTTAATGTGGCTACTGGACCATTTCAAGTTACATTTGCAGCTGGCACTTGTGGCTCACATTTTATTTCTATTGGCCAACGCTTCTCTAAGCACATTCCTGCAGAATGAATGCTCTTTTTTAATGTGGCTACTGGACCATTTCAAGTTACATTTGCAGCTGGCACTTGTGGCTCACGTTTTATTTCTATTGGCCAACGCTTCTCTAAGCACATTCCTGCAGAATGAATGCCGCTTTCAGGACCAGCCCGTGCCCCCGCCCTCCTCCCAGGGCTGTCATGAGCTCTGCAGAGAGTGTTTGCTGAGGGCTCAGTCCAGGGCCTGGCTTGCAGCAGGACTGTCTTCCCGGGGAGCACTTCCTTTCTGTGCTCAGTGTAGGACTCCTGCAGCACAGGGGCAGGGATGGGACAAGGTTGGCCACAGGCCTCTGAGCTTTTCCATGGGTCTGGCCCCTGCAGGTCCTGCTGAGCTACAACAACATCGAGGAGGACTGCACCGTGTGCCCATCCTGGTGTTTGGTGGTGCGGGCGCGAGGCCACAGCTATTGTGCTGTCCTTGAGCACCACATCCCCCAATATTCCCTGGATGCCCCCAAGGTAAGCATGGCCCCAACAGCAGTGGGAGGGGCACAGGAGAGCCCTGGCTTCTGCCTTGGCCTGCAGGTCCCTTTCTTCTACTCTTATGGCCTCAGAAACACATCCCACGCCCTCCCTGGCTGTCCCCACCTCCCCACCACCAGTGTGGGGATCTGGGTTAGTCAGGACTGGCTCTTGGACCACAGCACTGGGACCAGGGAGAGACTGGAGGTCGGACAGCTGGCCCCTCCCTGCTGCATCTGAAATACTCACCTGGTCCTCTCACCCTCCCGCTCCCTCATTTGCATGTGCCCTGTTCACTGAGCACCTGCTGTGCCCCAAGTCCTGGGGGCTAGGCCCTCAGGGTATGACAGCCCACACCAAGAGCCCCTGCCCTTGGAGAACACCCAGCCCTGCTGGGGAGGCAGAGCCAGCCCCTTCCTCAAGGAGTCAGAATTCCCAGTCCCCAAGGCCCTGGGAGGCCCCGTCTGACCTGAAAAGCAGGAGAATGTAGGGCTGAAAAGCACAGAGCCTGGGGCCAGGCCACTTTCCACTTCTGGTTTCCCCTTTGATGCCTCCTCCTGCTGTTTCCATTGCCACTGTCAGTTTTTTTCATTAGTCTTCTTGTTGCTGGAAAGGTGTCACTGTGGGACAATGTGCTTGGGGGCGGTCCTGCTCCCCCCTGCAATCCCAGACCTTTACCACCCCTGAGGTTCAGCCCAGGGCCCCCCTTCTGCAAAGCCCTCCCTGACTCATGGGGCTGCCCTTGCTGATTCCCTGGGCCTCCTTCCCTTGGCCAGTTCCTCCCAGAGGTTAGTGGCCTCATGGTGGCCCGCAGGCTCTGGGCCCATGTTGCCCCCATGCTGACTCACATGCGTGTACTGTTGCCCCAGCTGGATGAGAAACTTTGGTCACGGACTGTGGGGCTTGGGTTTTGTAGCCCGCTCAGCTCTAGCTAGTGCTGGCCACACTCTAGATGCCTAAGGAGTGTTTGGGAACTGGATGGTTGGGACCGGTTCCCCTCAGCCACCTCCACAAGAATCCCCTAGAAGGGGCTGCCTACCCCAGAGCATCTGGACCAGGATCTCTGAAAGTGGTTTCCCAGAGGATGATTCAAAGGCATCCTAAAGTGAAGCAACTTCTACTCTAACCCTGAGGAGAGGCCTTGGAGGCCGGAGCTTCCCAGGGGCCTGTGGCCACCCATCTCCCTGTCGGGAGGTCTCTGGAGAACAGAGCATTCTGTGGTGCCAGGCCGTGGCCTCCACCAATCAGTACTCCCAGGTGTTGGCTGGGCTGCACAGATGCAGGCATCTTGGATCTCCTTGGAGACAGATCCACCCACGCCCACATATGTGTCCCTAAGCATGTGTCTCGGGGCTGGAGATGTGAGCAGGGGTCCCTCGTTCTTCCCCTTCTCTCCCACCCCAGCTATTTCCCGCAGTGTCCTCTGGCGAGCCTTCCTACCGCAGCCTGCTCCTGGCCAACAAGGGCTCCATGCTGCTGACCTTCAGCCTGGTCCCCAAAAGCAGCATGGACATCAGCCTGCGGCCCACCTCAGGCCTCGTGGCCCCTGGGGCCCACCAGATCTTCCTTATCTGTACCTACCCCAAGGGCAACTCCTGGAAGCAGCACATTTTCTACCTGCAGTTCAATTTTTACCCCCAGTATCTCAAGGTAGGAGGCAGGGGTAGGGGCCCTGGGTCTTTGGGAATGGGCCATAATCTGGAACTTCTTTATTCAAAGGCATGTTCTGGGGTTGGCCTCTAAGTCTCCCCGAAAGTAGCCGGTTGGAGGGATGCACCCCTCTTCCAGGAAGCAGCATAGCAGGGTGGGAACCCCTTGGCTGCATCTGTGAACACTCTTACCCCTCAGGGCTCTACCTATTCACCTCATGGGGTCTGGGGCCAAGGAAGGGGTTCAGAGAATGCAGAGGAAGGATCTGGGGCAAGAAGACTCACATCTGCATGTGGTAGAGGGGTGTTTGGGGCCAGGCCAGGGATAGGATCTGGGGTGGTGGACCCATGTCTGTCTGCACGAAATGTTCCATACATCCTCACTTGGTCCCTGAATTCTTTGCAAGAATTATCTCCTGGGTCAGTCACTATCAACTGTGCCTTTGACAGAAGGTGCCACCTACAGGCTGGCAGAGGGCCTTTTGCTGCCCTTCCCAAGGGGGCAAATATGCCAATCAATGGCTTCTTGGAGACGATGAGGGGAGTAGGGCTGCGGGGGAAGGCCAGGGCACTGCCCCTTCTTCTGGCCCCAGGAGGTGGGCATGCAGAGCCGGGAAGAGCCGCTGCAGCTGAGGCTGGACACCTGCAGGATCATCTACTTCAAGCCCACCCAGGTGGGCTGCTCCTCCACCAGCCCCTTCACCTTCCGCAACCCCTCACGTCTGCCCCTGGAGTTTGAGTGGAGGGTCTCGCAGCAGCTCCGAAAGATGCTGGCCGTCCAGCCCTCCAGGGGGCTCATCCAGCCCAGCGAGAGCCTTGTGAGTGCCCTGCGCTGTCGCCGAGGCCTGGGGAAAGGGTTCCTGTCACCTTCACCTTCATCATCATCTCTTACTCCTGCCTTCACTGGCCAGGCTTCCCATGTGCACCTGCCTGCTCAATTCGCAGTCCACTCCCCAGTCTTGTGAGCAGGTATTTTTATTACCACCATCATTACCCCCATTTTACAAAGAAGAATTGAGGCTCGGAGAGGGAAAAGCTGCTAAGACCATAAGTTAGGAGGTGCAGAGCTGGCACTGGAACCAGAGTTTCTGATGCCAGGGCCCAGGGGCGTGTCCATCCTCCATTCATGGTCTCCAAAGCTGTGAGATTGTTGGGAGGGTGGTTTGGAGCAGCTAGATTTGGGGACATATGAGCAGCTATCAGTAGGGCTGAGGAAGGAGATTCCCAAAGGTCCCAGTTGCAATTCGGAGGGGAGTGCCAGCTGAGACCCAAAATAGACCCCTGTCCCTAATCTAGGGCCTAATAAACAAGTTGGGGAAGCCACACAGTGTCTGTAAGAGCCCAGGGGACAGTAACGGGGGAGATGAGAGACTCTCTGGAGTTGGCCACACATTCTCTGGAGTTGTGTTCACACCCCAGTTTCCACCCCCACCAGGAGGTGACCCAGGACAAGTTACCCCACTTCTCTGAGTATCCAGTTTTTCATCAGAAAATAAGGCACGAAAATAATACCACTGACCTTATGGGGATATAGGATTGAGGGGCTTAGGGAGATATCATGATATATGATATGTGTAAAGTGCCCAGCACAGGGCAGATATTCAGAAAGGGTTTTCATAGCTTGGCACCCTGCAGTGAGATGGCCAGTAGCCCGGGGAAGGGGGTTCTGCCCCCATGTAGGGATTGTCTCTGTGACCCCAGACGCTGATGTGGACCTTCAGCCCTTTGGAGGAGACCAAGTACCTCTTCCAAGTGCGGATGTGGGTCTGGGAGGCTGGCCTGCCCCCACATGGCAAACCCCCCACCACCACCCAGTATATGCTCCGGCTGGTGGGCATGGGCATCACCAGCAGCCTCTCGGTGAGTGGGAGAGCCCTGGCAGGGTGGGAGGAGGTGGGCATGAGGGGCTGGGGGTGGGGGCAGGACACAGGTGGGCGGGCAGGGGATAGGAGCCCTTTGGCTCCCCTGGCCCACACCCCTGGACCTGCCCTTCCTTGGGGGATGCTCTGAGGATAGGGGTGGGAGAGCCAGGCTGTGGGCCTGGGAGAGCCTCCTGCCCCCAAGCTGGCTGACTGTGGCCCTCAGGCAAAGGAAAAGGAGCTGGACTTTGGGAACATGCTGGTGAACAGCAAGCAGTCCAGGTTCCTGGTCCTCCTGAATGACGGTAACTGCACCCTCTACTACCGCCTGTACCTGGAGCAGTGCAGCCCTGAGGTCATCGACAATGACCCCCTTGGTACTCGGACCAGGGCTGGGACTGGGACCAAAGGGGGGAGGGCAGGGTACTGGTTAAGACTGGTTAACTACATGATGGTTTGGGTCAGGCAGAGCAGAGCTTAAAACCTGGTACTTCCACTTCATAGCTGTGTGGCACTGGGCAGATGACTGTCCTCTCTGAGCCTCAGCTTCCTCATCTGTAAAATGGGGCTGCTGGTGGCCTCATCTGTAAAATGGGGCTACCAGCATTGCTAGATGGAGAAAAGTGCTTGGCAGGTGCCAGTGACACAAAGAAGAGTGGTCCCCTCTGTCTCAGGCTGGAAGGAGGGGTACCACCCAGGTGAGGGCATCTGAGAAGGAGCAGGAGGAGAGGCTGGGTCCCCTCTGCCCCTGACCCCACCTGCCTCATCCCTGAGCAGCTCTCCAGCTGGATCGGACAGAGGGGAGCATGCCACCCTGCTCCCAGGACACCATCTGCCTGACTGCCTGTCCCAAGCGCCGGGCCCAGTATTCCTGGACCATCAGCTACTCTCTCCTCTCCCACAGAGGTACCTGGGCCACCTGGCATGGAGAGTCGGTGCCAGGGAAGAGCAGGAGGAAAGCGGGAGAGCCATGGGAGGCAGGACTTGGGGTGGGGAGGGTGCTGAGAGTCAAAACAGAGCTGGCAGAGTGAGTGGGAGCGTGCTGGAGTGTGCCTTTGGCTGCGTACCAGCCCCATCTGTCCACGTGGGCATGTGTACGTGTGTGTACCTGAGCTGTGAAAGACAATGGGAAGAGTTAGGAGCTGGGCTGACTTCCTGTGTGATCATGGACAAATCCCCAGTCTCCCTGGGCCTCAGCTTCCTTCTCCCTCAATGGAGTTGTTACTAGCCTGCTCCGTGGCAGCCTGGAAGGAGTCCAGGGCAGCACGGAAGAGCAATTAAGAGTGTGTACTTGAGCCAGACAGTCTGAGATTGGATCCTGGCTTCAGCACTTATTAACTGTGTAATCTTAGCAAGTTGTTTTGCTGTCCTGTGCCTCAGTTTCCTCATCTATAAGCTAGGGCTAATAACGGCACACAAGCCAGAAAAGAGGATGAGTTCTGATGCGCGCCACCACATGGATGAAACTTGCCAACATTATGCTAATGAAATAAGCCAGTTACGAAAAGTCACATGTTGAATGATTTAATTTATGTGAAATGTCCAGAATAGACAAATATACAGAGACAGAAAGTAGGCCGGTGGTCACCGGGGGAGGGGTGAATGTGGAGTGAGGGCTAATCGGTACTGGGTTTCTTTTGGGGATCATGAAAGTTTTCTAATACTGGGTAGTGGTGATGGTTGCACCACTCTGAATACACAACCGTCACTGAATTGTACGTGCTAAAAGCATGAATTTTATGGTATATAAATTATGTCTCCATAAAACTGTTATTACAAATTAGTTAGAAAACAAATAATGGTGCACATTAGATGCAGGGATGTGCGTAAAGCTCTTAGGACAGTGCCTGGCACATAGAAAGTATCAGACAAGGGTTGCTGGGAATGTCCCAGAGCCCAAGAGACATCACGACTCCTGCACAGCCACCTGGGGAGCTGGGTGGCGAGCCCACTCCTCTCTTTCTCATTCCCCTCCCCAGATAACAAGGCTGGAGAGAAGCAGGAGCTGTGCTGCGCTTCCTTGGCTGCCGTGTACCCCTTACTCTCCATCCTGGGTGTCAGTTCCACGGGCGGAGCTGAGGGCATCACCCGGAAGCACCTGTGGCGCCTCTTCTCCCTGGACACGCTCAACAGTTACTTGGCACGTGACCCCACCCCCCAGGAGCTCACCTACAAGGTGCCCACCAGGCACAGGTGAGCTGGGCTGGAGATAGGGGTGGGGGCAAGGCCTACCTGCGGATGTTGCGGAGCTTTCTGCCCACACCTCCAGCACCAGGCCCTGTCCAAGAAGCTGCTTCCCATCTCTGGGGGAGTGGCCCCCAAATTCTTGCCCTTCCCTGGAAGGGCTGGAGAAGGCAGGGGTTGGCTTGAGGTCTGAAGAGCTAGCCCCCCCCTCCCCCTGAGTCCCAGATTCTCCAATTCCCACCTGGCGGGGAGGAGTGCCCAAGCCAGTCACCCCCAGGAGGGCCCCACCATGTACCCATCCCTGTCTCTGAGCCCATTTCTCTCTGCTCCACACAGCACGAAGCAGATCCCTCCCATCTTCACCCCTCTGAAGCTTGACTTCAATTTTGGGGCAGCACCATTCAAGGCCCAACCCTCTGTGGTGCTCCTGACCCTGAAGAACAGCGGAGTAGTGTCCCTAGACTGGTATGGCTGGCTCAAAGAGGGGCCACTAGAGGGCCCGGGAGTCAGGAGCCTGGGGGCTGGAAGGGCGGAAGAGCTGCCTTCTCTTGCCAGTGGGAGACCTGGCTGCTTGGTGTCTGTGAAGAGCGGGATGGGATGTGGAGGCCAGGGTGGGACTGGGGTCGCCCAGCAGGACTCAGGACTATCACTGGCTGAGATGAGTCAACAGGCTCAGAAGTGGTGGAATTGCCTGATGGAGGCTGGGCATGGCATCTTAGTAACCCAGTGAGTGAGAAACTTTCACTGGGCACCTGCTGCATGTCCGCAGTGTGCTCAACAAGCCTCTGCTCCTCCCCTCCTCGTGCCACCCTCTGAGAAAATCCTCCTCCCCCGACTCTTTCACAGATGGAGAGGCCAAGGGTCAATGAGGTGAAGAACTCAGCCAAGTCCACTTGGCTATTAATGGGCAGAGCCAGGTTCAAACCCATATTTGTGAGCTCCAGGGCCCTGCCTACAACAGGTAGTCAGCAGGAAGTCTTCGAGTTGCTTCTGTGTACCAGGCAGTGTCTAGGCTCTGGGACCCACCGGACAGAGTCCCAGGTTGAGGGTGCTGGGCCTGAGTGGAGACAAGTCAAGGGTCTCTGTTGAGGAAGGCCAGGGATCTGCTGCTACAGATGGACCTACCACCAAGGGACATGGCTGACCCACATGGGGTGGTGGGAGGATTGGGGTGGCCACAGAGGAAGGTGCACCTCTCAAATCACATGGGGCCTGGTCTGGAGACCTGAGCTCACTATGTCTGCCCTTTCCTGTGCCCGACTTCCTCCCACTGGGGCCCAGAACTTGTGCCCAGTAAACGTCCCATTCCCATGCCAGGGCTTTTCCTTTTTCTTCCTCCTGCCTCCACCACATGCCTTGATTTCCTAGTAAACTTCCTTTTGATGATATCCAGTTTTGCTCAGTGAGAAGAAGTGTCCCCATCTGGGCCAGGCTCGGGAGAGAAAGCTAGGGGCTCAGCCCGAGTGTGGCAAGGGGCAAATGAATGAAAACATGCAGGCAAGGGCTCTGTGCTCGGGAACCGCAGGCAGGAGCAGCAAGAGTCTTAGGGCATGTGGGTGAGGGTGGCATTCTCGGGTTTGCAATGGCCACCCCAGTCTCTCTGACTGTCCCCCCTCCCCTCTGTGGTGGAGCAAGACAGAGAAGCTGGCTCGTTAGGTAGCTCCTGTCTGAGAAGGGCTGGAAGCATGAGTCACCGAGGGCTCCTAGCCCTGACTGATGGGAAGCTTGGCAGTGCTGCTGGCCTGGTGGGGACAGCTCAGGGCCTGCCTTGAGCTCCAGATCTGCCATTCACTGGGCTCTTAGAGTGGGCCAGGAGCCAGTCCTACAAGGCTTGGAGGCTGGGGGCAGAAAGAACGGCGTTGGCCTGTGTCCTGGAGCCGAGCAAGGTATTTTGGTGGACCGCGCATGTTTGTGTAGGAGCAACCCAGCTCACACTCTCTGTGGACAGGGTCCAGGCTGCTGGAAACTGGGGCGGGAGGAAACCCAGGCAGAGTGCCCGCTGAGCGGGGCCCATCCATCAGGAGATTATTTGAGGTACAGGAAGGCAGTCCGTGCTTCCAGGATTCTAAGCAGCTTGACTCTCCTATGTTTTTTGTGTTGTGTTTCCTTTCAATTTCTTAGAAGGCTATTTTTGAAGATTCTAGCCAGTCTCTGCTGAACTCATAAAGAACAGACGGAGGGTTTTATTCCTGCCAAGACCAGTCAGAAAGGGGGAGTGTGGACTTGGCCTGGAGGTGGCAGCAGACAGGACAGAGTGAGAACCTCAAGTGGGAGGGAAGCTCCCGGGAAGGCACAGCTGCCCCCCTTCCCTGCAAGCCTCCTCCTCCTGACGACTCTGCTCTGCTAGGCCTGGGGATTTGAAGAGTCATGCATTTAAGGGAAGATGCCTTACAGATGTCAGATATGCTGGTTGAAGCTATTTGTTCACTCATCCACTCTTTGATTCATTGGCTAAAGCTTTACTGGGTACTTCCTAGGTGTAGGCTCCAGGCTGGTCCTCACCATACAGATGAGGATGAGCCCAATCCCTGTCCCCCATCCCCAGTGCTGCAGGGGCCTTGGGCAGCCTGGCCTCCTGGTGCAGGGTAACTTGTGCTGTGAAGGAGGCACATGCAGCACTCAGAGGGCATCCTAGAGGCTGCCCGGAGAAAGCTACGACTAAGCTAGACTGACATCCTGGGGGGAAGAGGCAGAGGCTGCAAAGAGCCTTCCAGACAGAGGGCCTGGCATGTACTCAGGTGTGGCTGGAGCGGCGAGAGGGAGGACACGCAGGGATCTGTAATCCTCCTTTGGGGGATTTGTACTTCTTCCTGAGGGTATCGATGGGGTGTAAGCTGGGGTTTGGGGGCAAAGACATGATCAGGTTTCAAGACCTGTCACTCTGGTCTTGGGGGTTGGGAGGGAGAATGGGTTAGCAGTTGGAGGGAAGGGGATGGTGGGAGGCTGCCACAGTCCTCCAGACAGGGGTGGTGGGTAGAGGGTGGAGGGTGGAAGGGTTGAGGGTGGGGAGGTGGGAGACCACACTAGAGGACCAGCAGAGGAGAAGGGGTTGGAATTATTTAGGAGGGAGACTGGATGAGGACAGTGAGGGCAAAAGAGATGCTGAAACTATCTGGAGAATTCCAAAATAGCAAGATCTCCAATTTTGCCGCTGATCGGTATCCCCACAAAATGACAAAAGCAGTTTACTCACTTGTAACAAGGCAAACGATGCAGGGGAGATGGAAGAAAAGCAAGACGCTGCCCAGCTCCCTCTCCACGTCCCCTCTGCTGGGGTGACGAGCATTCAGAGTGTGTTTTCTGGTCCCAGCATCTGCACAACCTCCAGATGCATTTGCACATTTACAGAGCGATTCTTTTTCCCCTTTCATTTTTTTTTTTTTTTACAATAATGGCACAATACTATACACCTTACTTTCTGGAAAATATTTTCACTCAGCATTATATCAATAACATTCCCTTCAGATCAGTACAGATCAATACCTATAGATCTAACTCATTCTTTTTAATAGCTGCCTAGTATTCTATCATATAGTTGGATATGAAGTTGTTAAACCACCCCTTTATTGGAAGACTTTAACTGTTCTCAGGTGTTTTTTCTTTTTTGCCACTACAAAGAAAGTTGTAATAAACATCTGTGTGTGTGTGTGCGCGCGCGCTTTTAACCCTGCAGGTTACTTCCCCAAAATGGGATTTCTCAGTCAAAGGGCATATGCATTTTTTATTCCAATAGATGCTATCAAAATTGCTTCCAAAGGGTCACAGAAGTTCCCTCTCTCCTACCTATGCTTAAGGGTGTCTGTTCTTTCTAAACGTACCAGCATTGGATATAACTGTTTTTCATGTTTCAGACTAGTTCCTCTTGAGAGTTTTAGTTTGCATTTTCCTGACTCACAATCAGGCTTTTCGGATGTGCGTTGGCTGTTTTCTTTCCCTTTTCTAGATGCTTCCTGTTCATATCCTCTGCCCAGTTTGCTGCTGGGGCCAATGCTTTGCCATCTCTCTGAGAGTAAAGGGGTTCTCGTTTCAGTCTGTGACCTCGGGACCCTGTTGTCAGTACTTTTGTCAGCTGTTTAGAATGCAGTAATGACTTTACTACAGTGGAAGGCATTTCCGGGGCATTAACTCTATGTGCTGCCTTGCTACCATTTCAAAAGTGCCTGCCCTGCTGGGGCAGCTGTTCTCCACCCTGTGCCCAAGCTAGCCCAGACACCCTCTCTCTCAGGGGCCCCTGGTTGGTGCTGCCAGCATTCTTAGAAGCCTCACATGGCCCTTTCCTAGGGGCTTTGTCACTAAGAGCTAGGGGTCAGCTAGTGACCCCCTCCACCCTGTACCCACACGGGAACCCCACCCTTCACTTCTCATTTAGTCACTGTGGCCCTGCTTCTATTCCTGGGCTTGGGGGGCCATTATAAAATGAGGATCCACAGCTTGCCAAATGGGGGGAGGATATGCAGGGGGCATGGGAGGCCTCATCTGTCCCTTGGGGGATCAGAGTGCCCACCTCTCTGTTCTCACCGACCATCCTTTGCATGGCTTCACTCCACTTGCTTCACACCCTCCCCAGGGCCTTCCTCTTCCCAAGTGACCAGCAGATTGACCTGGAGCTGTGGGCAGAGCAAGCAGAGTTTGACTGCACTGAGCTCCACCAGATGCGTGTGCAAGACAACTGCATCTTCTCCATCAGCCCCAAGGCCGGGAGCCTGAGTCCCGGGCAGGAGCAGATGGTGGAACTCAAATACAGGTTCTCCTCCACCCCTGCCCTGCACTTCTGGTCCTGGAGATCCCCTCCCCTGGCCTTTCACTGTGTGACTCCAGGGCACCCTGAATGGCCATCTCCCTGGAAGAGCCACCTTCCCACCTGCAGGGGAGGTCTAATTTCCTGCTTGCCCCATCCCAGCTCAGGGGTGAGTTGCTCCCAGGGGCTAGCTGGCTCATAGCTGCAGGTGTGCATGTCCATTTATTCTCCCACTTGAAACAGGGCTCAAGAACTCATTCTGGACTTGTCTCTCTTCCAGCCACCTGTTCATTGGCACTGATCGCCTCCCTGTGCTCTTCAAGGTGTCCCATGGCCGGGAGATCCTGGTGAGGTCCCAGCACCCTGGTCCTGTCCTGGGTGTCAGGCTGGAGGAAGGGGATCACTGGACAATCAAGAGAGAAGAAGGGAAATGTGCCACCCAGGGAAGATGGGGTTCAGATGTCTCCACTGGGTGTGTCAGTTTCTCCCAGGGAAGGACATTACCCATGAGCTTTTTATTTCCAGCTAAATTTCATAGGCGTGACAGTAAAGCTGGGGCAGAAGTATGTGCACTTTACCTCCACCAGCCACCAGTTCATCCCTGTCCCCATCGGTGAAACGCTGCCCCCACGGCAGGTCAGTGGTCTACATTAACCTGGTGATCAAGAAGCATAAGCATTGATCTCTTTGTATCTGTGTTAGCCGTTGACAGGGTGACAAAGACACTGCCCTCCAGAAGCACCTAAGAGGTGGGGCCAGCAAGTTGAACCTCCAGATTGGGCAACTAGGAGAGACCCAAGGCAAGAGCCTTCAGTTTCCTCGTACCAGGCCCAGTTCCCATGCAAAAGTGGAAAATTTTTTCCTCTAGCACAAGGTTCTTCAAAATTCTTTGCCCATGAGTCACACTAATATGTTTAATATTATAGAAGAGTACTTCAAAAAGTTCATGGAGAAATGGAGTTAAAAGATAATACAAATCCTTCCATGAACTTTTTGAAGTACCCTCATATACGCTTATTCCCCAGTATATGCATAAACATACAACCTAAACAAACCTACACTTATGCTGCTACATACAAAGTATGCTGATACTTTCTTTTTTTTTTTTTTAATTCTGTTCCATTTTTTTTTAATGCTGGACATTTTTAAATGATTTACATCTGCTCACTAATAGGTCTCAGCCACTGTCAACCTACACTTATGCTGCTACATACAAAGTATGCTGATACTTTCTTTTTTTTTTTTTTAATTATGTTCCATTTTTTTTTAATGCTGGACATTTTTAAATGATTTACATCTGCTCACTAATAGGTCTCAGCCACTGTTTGAAAAAAATCACTGATCCAAGAAAAACATCTTTCTAGAGTGTGAAGAACTGAACTGTGAATCCTCAGGAAGCTGTAGACTTTTTTTTTTTTTTTTTTTGTCTTTTTCCGTGTCCGGCAACGGATCGCAACCCTCAGTGTTGCCCCCGTACCAGACCGGGGACCGGCAACGGGATTGCAACCCTCGGTGTTGCTCCTGCGCCTCGCTCAGCCAGTGAGCAGGAACCGGTCTGTATGTGGGATCCGAACCCTCGGGCGGGAGCGCCGCCGCGCTTCCCAAGTGGCGCACTATCCAGTGCGCCACCGGGCCAGCCCGAGGAAGCTGTAGACTTTTTTTTTTTTTTTTTTGTCTTTTTCCGTGTCCGGCAACGGATCGCAACCCTCAGTGTTGCCCCCGTACCAGACCGGGGACCGGCAACGGGATTGCAACCCTCGGTGTTGCTCCTGCGCCTCGCTCAGCCAGTGAGCAGGAACCGGTCTGTATGTGGGATCCGAACCCTCGGGCGGGAGCGCCGCCGCGCTTCCCAAGTGGCGCACTATCCAGTGCGCCACCGGGCCAGCCCGAGGAAGCTGTAGACTTTTATTACTTTATTGATTGGAGGGAATCTGGTTCCTTTGATCTGAAAATGTACATTGGAAACCTCCAAGAGGGGAACATGATATTTTCCCACACGTTTCACAGCTGTGAAATTTCTATCCATTTAGAAGCCATTGTATCCCTGGGCAGGGGTCTCCAGCTGTTCAGCCTGGAGGCTGAGGAATGGGCTTTCTAGACCTGAGACGGAGTCCCCTAGCCTACCCGAGCTCCGTTTGCTTCCCCATACCACCCTCTACCCCTCCAGCTTCCCAGCAGCCACACTGGGACCTGTGACAGTGAAGTTGGTTTCAGCTACTGGAGATATGTAGTGCCATTTGCTGAAAGGAGATAAACTGGGGGAAGACATGGTTTTAGAGTGAAGAGTTGGGTTTTGGCCAAGTTTGAAGTACCTCTGAGACAACCAAGAGGGGTTGTCTGGTAGAAGCTGGATACCAGATGTCTCAGTCCATCCCGGCTGCTGTAACAGGTTACCATAGACTGGGTGGCTTATAGAACAGAAATTTATTTCTTATGGTTCTAAAGGCTGGGAAGGCCAAGATCAAGGCATGGGCGGATTCAGCATCTGGTAAGGGCTCACTCTCCTGGTTCATAGATGGCACTTTCTTGCTCTGTCCTCACATGGTGGAAGACACAAACAAGCTCCCTCAGGCCCCTTTTATTTATTTATTTTTTTTATTTTTATTTTTATTTTTTGTCTTTTTCCGTGTCCGGCAACGGATCGCAACCCTCAGTGTCGCCCCCGTACCGGACCGGGACCGGCAACGGGATCGCAACTCTCGGTGCTGCTCCCGCGCCTCGCTCAGCCAGTGAGCAGGAACCGGTCTGTATGTGGGATCCGAACCCTCGGCGGGAGCGCCGCCGCGCTTCCCAAGCGGCGCACTATAGCAGTGCGCCACCGGGCTGGCCCAGGCCCCTTTTATAAGAGCACTAATCTCACTTATCAGGGCTCCACCCTCATGACCTAATCATCTCCTAAAGGCCCCACCTCTTAATACTATTGCATTGAGGATTAGGTTGCAATATATGAATTTTGGGGAGAAACAAGCGTTCAGCCCATAGCACCAGACGAGTGGCTCAAAGGGGTGGTCCAGGCTAGAGAAATAAAATCAAGAGTTAAAATCAAAAAATGAAATTAAGCTTACTCAAGAGTGAGCGCTAAGAGAAGAAGGGTCCAGGTGTAGATCCCAGTGGACTCTTTATTCTCTCTGGCTCCAGTTTTCTCAGCTCTAAAAGGACGGATTGGACCAGAAGATCTCTGGTTTCTTCCAGGGCATTCTGTGATTCCCAACCTTTGGAGTTTGTCTTGAGTACCTCAGACCTTCCTTCTGCTCGCCTCACCTACCTTTAAGCAGGACTGCCTCTAATGGCAGATGTGGAAAGTAGTAGCCTCACAGGGGATCAGAATGCGATCTTATAAAATGATGAAGGATCTGGGTGGTGTGTACATGAGCATTTCCCTCAATCCCAACACTAGGGTCCACTTATAATTTGACAAAGTTAAATTAAGGGCATATAAAATAAGCTGACCTTTACAAATAGGATTACAGATTACCCTAAAATGTCACAGGCAGAAAATACAGTTACATCTTGGGTGATCAAGCCATATGGGAAATCAGAGCTATTTAGGGAGCTCTGGGACTCTAAGAGTGACACCATGGAGATCAGCCAGCCCTCCCACCATGGACACAGAGTCCCAGGCTGTCCAGTTTGCAGTCCTGAGCTGGTGTGGAGCTTTCCCTATTCCTGCCCTCTGCAGATTTATGAGCTGTATAATGGTGGTTCAGTCCCAGTGACATATGAGATCCAGACCAACATCCTGTCATGGGTTCAGGAGAAAAATTTTGATCACCCCATCTTCTGCTGTCTCAACCCCAAAGGGGAGATCCAACCAGGCACCACTGCTCAGATCTTATGGATATTCTCACCCATCGAGGCCAAGACCTACACAGTGAGCAGCAGCCCAAAATAACATAGGGTGGGGGTTGGAGCTGGCTCACCCAGCAGGCCTTGCTCTGACAAGTCCCTACCCCCACCCTCTTAACTTGCCAGGTGGATGTGCCCATACACATCCTGGGATGGAACTCAGCCCTCATCAACTTCCAGGGAGTGGGTTATGACCCCCATGTCATGGGGGAGACAGCCCCATTCCATAACATCTCCTCGTGGGACAACAGCTCCATACACTCTGGGCCGATGCTGGGATGGAACTCAGCCCTCATCAACTTCCAGGGAGTGGGTTATGACCCCCATGTCATGGGAGAGACAGCCCCATTCCATAACATCTCCTCGTGGGACAACAGCTCCATACACTCTGGGCCGATAGTTCCTGGACAGGTGTGTGGAATGGGAGCTGGGAAGGCCTGAGGTCTTGGAGGTGAGCCTTAGAGCTATGGTGGCCAGTACAGAGGGATGAGGAGGCTGGGAAGGAAATGAGATGGAGCTGAGGAGGGAAGGATGTGGAGGTGAGGCCTGCAACCAGCCCTGCTCCAGATTTAGGAAGTGGCAGCAGCTCCACGAGAGGCTTACCCTGCCACCTAGTGCCCACAGGTGTTTCTGCTCAGATCATTCCACCTGCTGCAGGGCCCTCCATCCCACCCTCTTCTCTGGGCATAGAGATGGGGGTGTTTGAAGGTGTAGAAAGAAGCCCTCCCTTTCTAGGTATTATCTTTATAAAGAAAAATCCCTCTCCTAAACCTAGATGGATTTTGCTAGGAAAGGTATCTAGGGTCAGTAACACTGCATTCAGTTCCTACACTCCTCCATGTTAGGAGGTCTGGCTCATTCATCCATCCACCTACCCATGCACACATTCATCCATCTACCCATTGACCCACATACCCATTTACTCATTTATGTATCCATCCATGCATCCATCTATCCATCCACCCACCTACTTCTCCATCCATTCATCTGTGTACCCATCCGCCCAATCACTATCGACACTTATATCCACCTGCCCACCCTTCCACTCAGACCCCCATTGGACTTCTACTCCATGATGAGCACTATGGAGGCCCTGGAGACACAAGAAAGAGCCAAAGTCCCTGCCCTGGAAGCACTCAGGGTCTGGACAAAGAGAAAATGCCTTTCTCGGGCTTTCCAAACATCCCTACAACACAGCTCCTATTCTGTGCCCAGTGAAGATGCCAACACCTGGACATGCATTCATTTACAACTATTCATCAGAGACTCAAATTATATTGGCAATAGTTCTGTCTTCTCTAAGTGAATTCTGATTCAGCCCTTCCAAGCCTATTTTAATTGTTGAAATCATAGGCTTTAGAGTGAGACCATGTGGGTTTATTGGAGCTCTGCATGTGAGAGACCTTTGGAAAAACTGTTTATACTCTCTGAACCTTAGCAGCACATCTGTCAATAGTAGCACCTGTATCATATGGCAACGTGAGGATCAGATGCATATGGAACACCTAGCCCAGGGCTGGTCTGTTGGAAGCTCTCAGGAACTGGTAGAAGTTGTATGGTTATTGTTTCTTCACCTCCCAAAGCTGCTGTTATGTTGTCTCTACCAACAGAATGTCTTCTTGTCCCAGTCTCATATCTGCCTGGGAAACATCCCTGTGCAGAGCAAGTGCAGCCGCCTGCTCTTCCTCAACAACATCTCCAAGAACGAGACAGTCGTCTTTGCCTGGCAGCTGAGGCCTTTAGACTTTGGGGAGGTGAGAGTCCCCTGTGCCCACAGAATCAGAACCTCCAGCAGGGCTGCAGACTCTTGCCATCCCACCCCACCCAATCCCTGTCATCCCATCCCATCCCATCTTGTCCCAGCCTCTCCCATCTCATCCCATCCTACCCCATGCCATCCCATCCAATTCCATTCCTGTGAAACTCTGGGGACTCCTTCCCCAAATCAACAGGTGTCTGTAAGTCCCATGATAGGGGAGGTGGCTCCTGAAGAGACAGTCCCATTTGTGGTGACCCTGAAGGCTTCAGTGCATGCCAGCTTCTACAGTGTGGACCTGATATGCAAGGTAGGGACCAGCCCCAGAGATGAGGTGGGATGGAGCTCCCAGTCCTGGGAGATGGGGTGGGCTCTGAGATCCCCAGATCCTCAAAGAGAGGCAGGAGCCAGCCCTTGGAAAGGCAGAGGATCCACAGCACAGGCCCACTCTCCCTGCCCTGGGCCATAGGTGTATCCACAGGAACTCATGAAGCAGTACCGTGAGGAGATGCAGGAGTGGGAGAATGAGAAGACGCGGCAGGAAGTGGAGTTCACCATCACAGACAGGAAAGTGGAGGTGAGGAGTGATGCGGGGGCCTCAAACACCCAGATCCTTCTGACTGGCCTTACCAGAGGGGACAGAGGTGGTGGGCCAAGGTGGCCCTCCACGCAAAACTGGCCAGCCTGCCCTAAGAGATTAGATTCCACTCATTGGTCCCAGAGTAGCATCTCCACAGCTATCCGTAGAGACTCTGGGTAGGGAAGGCTGGCTGACCATTCCTGGCTCATGTGCCAGTATTTAATGAGTGCCGACTATGTGCTGGGCACTGGGGACACAGGGGAAACAAGACAGAGCTCACCTTCTGATGGAAGACACACAGTGAGTGAAGGCTTTGGAAACAGATAGCCCGGGTTTGGTTCCTGGCTTTGGCAATTTCTGGCTCTGTGATCTTGGTCAAGTCACTTAACATCTCAGTTCCCTCGACTGTAAAATGGGGGAAATGTGACCTCTGGGGTTTGCGTCCTGGTGATCCAGAGGAAGGGTGTAGATGAGACAAGACTGGCCGTGAGTTGCTAATTGCTGAAGCTGGGGGGCAGGGAGGGGAAGACTCTTTGTAGCTGTCTCCCCCCTTTTGTACATGTTTGGAATCTTCCATATTAAAATGATTAAAAATAAAAGATAAAAAATTTTAATGCGAGTAAAATATCTGCTTTGTAGCATTGTGAGGATTAAATGAGTTAATATGCGTGAAGTGCCCAGAACAGTGCCTGTCACCCAGTAAGTGGTCAATAAACATGGGCTATTAGTATTTGCTGGGGGAGACCAATAAAAAACACGAGACAAAACTTCCATCGTGGTTCCTTCCCCAATTTCACAGCCTCCCCCCACGGGCATTCTCGCTCGTCAGTCACCTGTGTCCACCACACTGGACCCCCAGGGAGGCCCTGCTCTGCTCTGAAGCTCTGGCCTGGGCATTCTCGCTCGTCAGTCACCTGTGTCCACCACACTGGACCCCCAGGGAGGCCCTGCTCTGCTCCGAAGCTCTGGCCTTTGGGGGGCATGGAGACTTTGGGGGGCATGGAGAAGGGGTTTCTAAATGAAATCTTAATAAGGGAGGCTGTTTGCTGGTCTCACTGAACCATAAAACTCCAGGGCGTAAGGACAAACACCCTTGGGGCAGCCTGCCTATGTTGGTGGTTTTGGGGGGCATGGAGACTTTGGGGGGCATGGAGAAGGGGTTTCTAAATGAAATCTTAATAAAGGAGGCTGTTTGCTGGTCTCACTGAACCATAAAACTCCAGGGCGTAAGGACAAACACCCTTGGGGCAGCCTGCCTATGTTGGTGGCGTTTTCTTCGCTTTCCTTCACTGGGTAACCAGATTTTTCTTGTCTGCAGGAAGCATTTCCCTATGGAAGGTTTTGGAAGAGGGTGTGACTGGGAGTTGGGCAGGACTAAGAGGGCAGCAGGGCCTGGCATTGGTTTCAGGTCCTCCATGGGTCAGAGGAGCGGTTAGAAAGGAAGACCCCTCTAGGCTTCTTGAATCCTCAGTGAGGGTCTTTCTGCTTCACAGAGAAGGGCATATTGTACAGCCTGTGAGCCTGTGAGAAAGTACAAGGTGAGGCCACAGCCCCAGACCTGTCTTCTTGGGATAACTTGGGAGGGTCCTTGCCCAATCCCAGATACATCTCCAAACCCTGGTGCAGCTCCCAGAGGGGAGGGATGAAAGTGCCAATGGGTGGGGCCACACTCCAATGTGGCCCAAAAGGCTGGGGGGGGACTAGGTCAAGGGACCCATCAGTGATGAGAATGTGGTCCCCAAACCCTTGTCACCCATGCCTCCCCCTTCCCAAGACGCTGCCCCCCATCAAGAACCAGCAGTCTCTCAACCGGCCTGCCAGCTGGAAACTGCATATCCCAAAGGAGGAGACATCCTGGCCATGTCCCCAGCCGCCAACGCCAGACATGCTCTGCTTGAGCCTCACTGCCCGAGCCCATGCCACCGACTACTTCCTTGCCAACTTCTTCTCAGAGTTTCCCTGCCACTTCTTGCACCGGTGAACTCTCAGGGAGGCAGGGGTCTCCTCCCTTTTCCTCTACTCTCTGTCCCCTCTCCCACTCCAGGGCAGGTGCTGCCCAGACCCAGCCCTCAATGAGGGGTTGGAGCAAGGGCAGTGGCAGTGGGACTAATTGGACACCACTGGGTCTAGGGGGCCCCCACTACTGCTTAGGCCATTATGGTGAGGGGGACAAAGCAACCAGAACCCCCTGGGAAACCCACCTGGGTCTTCCTGCCTCTTCCTTGTTCCTTCCTTTTCCAACTTGGAGCCTCCCTAGGTCCTGTAGACTCTGCGGGTTGCACTTGGTTCCCTGGATGCAGTAGCACTACATTTGGGTTAGGGCTGGGGGTGCCTCAAACTCACCTGTGTTCTCATGACTGGGCAGCTACTGCTATTGCTTACGTCCCCAACCCCAGCATGGTGGCTTGCCCAGGCCACTCAGAATGTCATTGCCTGCCCCAGGGAGCTGCCAAAGAAAAAGCCCACCAGGGAAGAGTCGGAGACTTCTGAGGAAGAATCATGTAAAAACAAGTGGGCCCCTGTCTCCAAGCAGGAGAAGCAGCTCCTGGTTGACTGTCTCACCACCATCATCAGGTAACGGCCACTCCCTGGGCCCTCACCCCCACCCTCCCATCTTTCCAGTTCATTCAACCAAAGCCCCTTAAGTTCCAGCCCTTCTGTTCTTGAGAGATAGAACTTCCTTGCAAGATCCCTCCATGGGTGGCCCCAGACCCCCCAGGACAGTACAGCTCTAACGGAGCTGGCCAGAGGGGTCCTCAGGCTGAGTCCTGAGTTCTACCCTGTTCTGTGGCTGGTAGATGAGGTCTGCAGCCAGTTCACTGTCTCCCCAGGGCTTCTGCCCCTCATCTGTGCAATGCTGACCTGCTGGCTCTGTCTCTGCCATATCACATTCACCTCTAAGAATCCATGGGGCCCAAAGATGCCTTCTTCAAAAGAGGGATGGGAGGGGTAGCTGACCAAGGGCTCCCCTCCCCCACCTGGCACCAGCTTGTGAAAACAGTAGGCAAGAGCCGCCCCTTAGGGAGCCCCACAGCCAGGGCTCTCCAGGGGGCTGTAAGGCCTTCTCTTCCCTGCCACCCAGGGGCCTGCTGGAAGACAAGAACTTCCATGAGGCTGTGAACCAAAGCCTGGTGGAGCAGGTGCCATATTTCTGCCAGTTCTGGAATGAGCAGTCGGCCAGGTCCATGGCCCAGCAGAGCAGCCTGTTTTTAATGCCAATCATGTCTCCGTCCTCCAGCAGCTGGGAGGATGGAAAGGGCAAGGAGCAGGAGGAGGACAAACCTAGTTTGGGGAAGAAGGAAGTGGGGGAAGAGGAGGAGAAGGGCGAAGAGGAAGAGGAGGAAGAAGAGGAGACAGAAGAGGAGGAGGAGGAGGAGGAGATGGAGAAGAAGAAGTTGAGCTGGATGGGGATTGAGGCCACGATGCAGCCCGATTCCCAGCAGTCCCTGCAACAGCAGTGGCAGCAGCAGCTGAAAGTCATGGTGAAGGAGGAGCAAGAACTGGATGAGAAGGCGGCCATGGGAAGGTGAGCAGGGAGGCCCAGGTGAGGGTGCGGAGGGGCTGAGTGCAGGTTTCTGGGAGGCAGTACTGAGTCTGGCGCCCGCCTGTGTGGCCTCGGTGGGAGTATTTGCAGAACAGCACAACTGAGCTTTTTTTTTTTTTTTTTCTCTCAGAGCCAGTTGTTAACATTTGTCAGCACACCACTACCAAGAGGGTGGTTATGGTCTTGAGTCTCTTAAATGGGTTTCTAGAGCCAGAAAAGAAGTATCTTCTCTTCTGGTACCGCCTTCCACGAGGCCATCCTGTGCATGCCTTCTGCCCTTGCTGGGATTCCCTCGGCCCCACCCAATACCTTCTGCACCCTCTCGTCACCCGCTGCCTCTCTCCAAACCTGGCCCTGAGATGCGGACTATGTTGCCAGGGTTTGAATCCCACCACTTCTATCACCAGCACGACGCTTGGCAACTCGGTCTCTTTTAGCCACACTGTAAGCGTCTGTAAAATTGGAACAAGGATGCCACATAGTATTGGGGAGGGGGAGAGTTACATGAGAATCTACATCGAGCATGTGGCACCACTTTGGGTACAGAGGAGGTGCGAGGAGAACGTGCGCGCGGGCTGTGGCTGCGCTCCCGTGAGCTCCCCCGCCTCCCTTGCAGGCTCCCGGCCTTCGCCAACCTGCAGGAGGCGCTGCTGGAGAACATGATCCAGAACATCCTGGTGGAGGCGAGCCGCGGGGAGGTGGTGCTCACCTCGCGGCCGCGCGTCATCGCCCTGCCATCGCTCAGCATACCCAGGTGGGGGCGCCGGCGCCAGCGGCCACGCGGACTGCGCGGGCGGGGCGCGGGGGGCGGGCAGGTTCGGCCCAAAGGCTCTCCCCCATTCCTATCTATGCTTTCTATCTTTCAGGATTCTGACCCCGGACCAGGTGCTGCCGACAGAGGTACCCCGCCCGGTGGCGCCACTTCCTGCCGACTCTTTGCAGATGCCCAGCCCCTCCAACATGCCGACCTAGGTTCCGCCCGGCCCCCTTTCCATCGCCCCGCCAGTAAAGCATCTAGCGTTTTTTCTTTATCTACTTTGACTTTATTTCCCCTACGCGGGGTAACGCGCGCTCTGGGAGGGACGGATGGTGCGTGCGACCGGGGTGGACCGCAGCGACCCGGCGGGCATTTAGGGGCTGGGAGGATGCGCCGCCGCGCAGCTCGGTGGGAGTTCTCACCACTTGCTGCGGGCGCTGGACCCGGTCTGGCCAGTGGAGGGAGCTCCGGGCGGGGCCTGGCTTCCTTTGCCCCAGTGTAGTCTGGTGTACAGGAACTGAGTGCCAGGCCTGGTCAGAGAAGCAGGTGGCCACGGAGCGGGGCGGCCACCCCTTCCCCTTCCCCAACGCCTCTGTTCCAAGGCACGGCACCCCCAGCCTTTTAGCATTTGCCCGACTCCTGGCATTCTGCTAAGAGGTTGGGAAGGAAGGGGAACTGAGGCACGCAGCGGATGGCCAGGAACCAGACGCTGGGGCGCGATCGAGGTGACCGCTAGACAGCGGGCCACAGACCTATTAAGCGAGTCCCACTGTGAATCAATCCCCAGACCAGGGGATGTCCCACCTTCCCTTAGATACCCCCTCTCTGTTCTCCCTAACCCCTGTCCGGCAGCCTCTGTCCTCTGCTCCTCTGCTCCTCCCTCCGTACCCCCCTCCCCCCAGGAGGTGGGTGGAAAAGTGACATCTGGTGTTGTTCCAGAGGCGCCCAGGTCCCCGGTGCCCTCCCCTCCACCCCCGCCGCCAAGGCCTCAGAGGAGCTCCAGTCTGAGAGCCCGGGCGGGGGAGGGCAGGGGGCGCTCCGCCTCTATGAGTCAATATTTGCCCCGAGCAAACCGGCGCCCGGACAGGTGTGAGTGTGAGTGTGTGTGAGTGTGTGTGTGCGCGCGCGCGCGTCTAGGGGCGGGAACTGAACAGGCGGTATAAGAGCGCGCTGAGCCCGGGCTCCGGCACAAGAAGCTCTGGGGCGTGGGCTGGGGACGAAGCCAAGCAAGGGCTGGGCAGGACGGGGGGACCAGGAAAGGCGGGTGGAGGGTGGCCGGGAAGGGAGGGGCGGGCCAAGTGCGCACCTGTGGTGGCCGCCGGGGCCGCCGACGTGTCACCGCAGATGCGCGCAGGTGAGGGCGGCGGCTAGCGGAGCGCTGTGCGGTGCTGCGCTCGCGGAAGACCAGGACCAGGAGGAGATCACCGAGGGCCACCGCCAGGCCCCGGGCCCTCCGCTCCCGCCCCGCGACGAGCCCCTCGCACAAACCGGACCTGAGCGTTTTGTTCGTTCGGCTCGCGTGAGGCAGGGGCGGTCTCTCAGCACCATCCCCGGGGCCCGGCCCGATCGCCACGCAGACACCTGCCGCCGCCACCGTCGCCAACATACGGGTCGGAGAGGCCGCGCCGCTCCGGGGAGATGCGGCTCCCATCCGGCCCCGCCCGCCCTGCCTGGCCCTGCCCGCAGCTCCTGGGCTGCCCGGGTAATACGGGCTGAGCAGGCTCCACCGGTGGCGGAGGTGACTGTGGCCCGGAACAAAAGGCCTTCTGGAGGTGGAAACCCGGATTCTAGTCCGGCTCTGTCCTGGCGACTTCTGTGGCCTTGGGCAAGTCATTTCCTGGCCTCTCGGTTTTCCTATTCGTACAATGAGGGGGTTGGTCTGGCCTCCCACAGGGACGAGGCTTTTCCAGCCTCCATGTCCTGGTTCCTGGGCTTCTAGCCATACTTTTGAGCCCCCTGACCCGGGAGGATGGAAGCCCTCAAGAGGTTGGAGCCAAAGCTGTGAGGCGTAGAAAATCTGGGTAGGGTAAGCTGAGGGCCACTATACGGACTCAAATCTACTCCTCCAGATCTTTTTGGTGCTACGGACATCCTGAAATTTTTCTCACTGCCACCCCCCTGGTCTCTCAGTCTAACCATGTCTGAGAGAGTCAGACTGATTGAAAAGGACAAACACAGGGTCCCCAGCCCTTGCCTGACAGGGTCCCCAGGCACAGCAGTTCACCACCTTTCCCAAACTTCATAATCTCACATCCTCTTGTTTCAGTCAGCTGAGCCCTTACCTTAGCTCAGGCAGGGTCCACACACCATTAGCTACAACCCAAACCTGGGACAGACCATCCGCCTTTCCAGTTACCTGAAGTGCTTAGATCTGACGTGGGGTAGGGGGACAGAGATTGTCCCAGACCCCTGGCCTCCTGCTTGGAGAGCCCAAAACTGAGGGCTTCATACAGGGCATGGGGTCAGTCTCAGCCCCCAGCTGAGTCTCTGTCCTGTGATTCCAGGTGTCCTCTATTCCCTTTCCCAAAAATTCATGGTGATGCTGAGCTAGCCCCAGGGAGAAGGGCAAGTCATAGGTTGGGGGTGGAGGAAGGCTCCTTGAAGAGCAACGTGGAGCCCCAGATTCCACTTAGGGTGAGGAAGCATCACGGTGGGCTGCACCCCCACACACCTAAACAGAGGCAACTCCAGGGAGATGGGAACCGGGGTCTGAAGTTGATCCAAACTGGATGTTCCTGGAGGCACTGGCTTGTCCCCTCCACTCTACCCCCCTGCATCCAACTACCCGCAGACCCCACAGGATTTGCTGAGTACATGGCACAGAGAGAGGGTGTAGGGGATGAGATGGCTCTGACGACTCTCAGACAGGTCTGGGGAGAGGGTGGACTTCAGGTGGGCTTTTCACGGGTCAGTCATGGGGGCGGAGGATCCATGGGTCCCCAGGCTGGGGTGTGTGCAGCCTCCATCTCAGCCTATCTGACCAGGCTTCTGTCCTGGACCCAGCCTCTGCTCCTTGCCTACCACTGAATGATTTACCTGTCAGGGGCCTGGCATGGTGCTGGCAAGCCTCTCCTGGGTATTCGAAGGGCTTCCTCTCCCCTCCCCCTATCATAACAAGGGGCTTGAGCTCCCCTCTGACTGGGATTTCAGATCTTGGGGCTGCACAACAAAGAGGTCTGCTCCTGGAATGATCCCCCCAGAACACACACATGCACACACGCAGCAGTCCTTGGACGGAGGGCGATAAGAAGAATGATGCAACTCAGTGGGCTAGGGTCTGCCCTGGTGACCAAAAGCCACTGCCCTCCCTCCCCTCCACCTCCCGGGGCCCAATTTCCTAGACCTCCACCCTCCCCCCATCCCCAAGACCCGCATTTCCTTGCCATTACCAAGGATCTGGCTTCTCTTGCAGGTCCCTCCTCCCATGCCTGGCTGGGGGCGGAGTTTCCAGGCGCCAGGCAGGCCTGCAGGTGCGGGGCTGGTTGGGGGGGTACTCAGCAGCTGGTGTGCGAGGCGGCCCCCTCCCCCATCCTGCTCAAAACCAGAGCCTGCTTCCTGTCGTCCCTGTCAGCACCCTGGGTGGGGGAGGGAACAGGTATGGGGGAAGTGGAAAAGGAACCGCGCAGTTGGAGTAGGGCAGAGGTGGGACTGGGAAACACCCGAAGAGAAATGGAGAGGAAAGAAGATGAGAAAGAGATTGGAGAACTTGGGCAGAAAGACAGAGGGACAGACAGAGGGTGCAGCCCAGAGTGGTGTGCGAACCACAGGGGAGACCTCACGGCCCAGCAAGGCTGCAGACACTCCAGAAGACAGGGAAAGCAGGACCTAGAAAGAGACAGAGAGACAGAGACAACCAGAGAGAAACCAGAGAAGCAGAACAGAGAGAGAGAGTGCGAGACAAGAAATGTACACTGCAGAGAGATTTAGGGATTTGAAGACTTGGGGTTAGAGGTTAGGGTACCCACAGGTGGAAGGCACTGTGTGTGTGGAAGAAGGAGGACAGCCCCTGTCCCATCCCACATGGGGTGGGACATTACCCCCAATAGAGGATAAAGAGGTGGCTTCTACTGGGCTGCAAATGGGGATGGCCAGGGCTGGGGGATGGAGGTGATGCCTCTGCCTTGGGAGATGACATTAAAGGCCAGAGATTAGGAGGGACAAGACTCAGGCACTGGACAGACACTGGGGGCTGTGAGCAGCAAGGGGCGTAGAAATGACTCCATCTCTCCCTGTTTCCCTCTTGCCACAGCTGGACAGGCCAACAGCTGTGGCAGGTGCCTGCCTCTACCCACCCTGCTGGTTCTGGCCCAGCCTTGGAACCTCCGGGCCTGGGAGGCTGCCCAGGGTCTGTGTGAGAGTGGGGGGGACCTGAGAGTGGAGGCACTGGGGGGAGGCTCACACCCAGGTGCTAATCCCCATGCGGCCAAGGCAGTACCAGAGCCTCACTGACCTTCTTGGAGATTAGTCCCCATGGAGACCAGGGCAACTCGCCCCCTCACTCTGGCTAGGCCATGTGGGTGGGTGTGTGGGTGGGGCAGAGCAGAGACTGGAAGAGAGGGGAGGAAACCTTTCTGAGCCATCACAGGATCACAGCAGTCAGGGCTGGGAGGCCCCTCCAGGATCAGCAGCCAGCTTAGTTTACAGGTGAAAAACAGAGGCCCCAAGAAGGGGAGTAACTGGCTAAAGGCTACATATGGAGCCAGGAAAAGCACCGGGACCAGAAGCCAAATCTTGGGCTCCACTCTCAAGCATTTTTTTTTCTTTTTTCTTGGAGAGCAGAACTTGAGCAAAAACAAAGGAATTTGGGATACCCCCCCTGCCCCCCCAAACTGAGATCAGAAGCAGAGTGGTTCAAATGGGGTGAGGCAGAAAGGTACGCCATTCTAAGTATTAGGCTGGCTTTCACAGGGCCAGAGTAGGAAGGGGGATATGGATCCCAGAGCCACGCTTGCTGTCCGGACCACTCCCCCCAGCCCAGGCCAGCTCCAGGGGTTGTGGAGAGAACCATGCAACAGAGCCAGTTATAACCACAACTGCAACCAAAGTAACAGCTAACGTTTATTGGGTGCGTACTGTAGGCGAGTTCTGTGTTTTACATGCATTTAAATCTTCAGAACAGTCTAAGACAAGTATTCCCAAGGCTGGCCAGTTAGCTCAGCTGGTTAGAGCACTTGGTGTTATAACACCAAGGTCAACGGTTCAGATCCCTGCACTGACCAGCCACACACACACACACACACACACACACACGTATTCCCATTTTATAGAGGGAAAAACTGAGGAGTGCAAGTTCATTTAACTCATAAGCAATGGAGTTTGGCTGTGAACCCAGGCAGCAGTGTGACTCTGTAGCCCACTCTCTTAACCCTTCGGTGTCTGTATGATCATGGGTGGGTGGCTGAGCTCATGCCTCTCTGGGTGACCGTGGAGTAGGTATGTGTGCAGGTGGAAGTGCATGAGAGTGTCCTCTTGTGGGTATCACATTCAGCACGGTGCCTAGCACATAGTACATCTTATTAAATATTTGGGGAATAAGTGAATGGGCAAATGTCTGCCCATGAATATGACACTGAGGTGTGTACTGAATACTAGAATGAGACTATGCACATGAGATGGCAGTGGGATTTGTGCCTGTGACTGTGTGAGTACATCTTATTAAATATTTGGGGAATAAGTGAATGGACAAATGTCTGCCCATGAATATGACACTGAGGTGTGTATTGAATACTAGAATGAGACTATGCACATGAGATGGCAGTGGGATTTGTGCCTGTGACTGTGTGGATGGCTGTCTCCCTCTAACTGGAAATGCGCGTATGTGCATGCCCTGTCCCTGCCGCCCTGTGTGAGCCTTGAGGCTTTGTGTCCTGGTGTGTGGGTGGTGATGAAAGTTGCCTTCCATCTCTCTGGAGGGTGGCCAGTTCCCCAGCCCCACTGAGGGCAGAGAAGAGGGGCTCTGTTTCTAGTGGGATGGGACAATGGGTCTGTGTGGGTGGGGCTCCTGAGCGGACTGAGCTGGGCTGGTCTAAGCACCATTTATCTCTGTTTCCCTGGAGACCAGCCCTGCACAGCCCCAGGGAAGGTGCTCATCTGCCTGTTCCCCGCTCCAGACCTGGGGTGGGGGTGGGGACTGGAAGAGCTGGGCTGGAAAGGAGGGGCAGGCAATGGGACCAGAGTGGGGAGGGCACCATTCAAAGAATTTGCATCTTTGGTCACCAAAGCACTGAATGATTTCCTAGTGAAATGAGGGGTCAGGTGTGGGAGCAGGCCGACTTGAAGAGAGGACATTGGCCATCAGCACCTCTAAGCTGCCTAGCAGTACTGAGAAGTCGAGCTGTTCATGGGATGGGGCTCTCCACGAGGAAGGTGTCACTTCTCTGGGGATTCTCAGGGCCTTTACCTGGGAAGGAGACCTACGTGGAAGCTTAGGATTGGGTTGGAGGGTTTCTTTGCAGGGTCTACATGTTCCCACATGGGATGGGGGTCTGGTTGGGATCTGTGGGCTTCATTGAGGGAACTCAGGCTTGAGCCTGAGGGTTTTTCTGTAGGATCATAAGGGTCTGTATGGGATGGGAGTTTTAGTAGAATCATGGAGCAGGGGCAGGGGGGTGAGGTCCTGAGGATTTCTTTCTGAGATTCAAAAGTGAATATGAAATGAAGAACTGGATGGGGTTAGTCCGTGTATGAGATGAAGTCCTGGGTGGGATTCTCTGAGGGTGATGAGATCCCTATGAGATCTTGAGGTTTCTTTGAAGTATAGATCTGGGGATGCTGGTTTTTTGTCTACCTAACCATGCCCGAAGGCTGAATCTGTGGAAGTGGAGGGGGTTGGGGTGACAGTGCTGAGCTGGCAAACAAAGCCACCTGGGCATCCATCCTTCAGGAAGCTGTGAGCACAACTGATCAGGGAAAACAAACAGGAACAGCTGCTGGGGGGTGGGAGGGGGCCAGAGGGGGAGGCTGGGGACTAGAGCTGGACCAGCCTGGTGGGGAAAGGGAGACCGGGAGAGGGTCCATAGTACATAAAAGGGACAGCAATCCTAGAGTCCCATCTGGCACACCAGGCAAGGCTGCCCGAGAGCCCCTTCCTTGCTGCTTTCCCTCAGTGGCTCTTTCTTCTCTCTCCCTTGGTGACCATGAAGCCCAAAGCCAGGAGGGGCCTGGGAGATGTGGGGACCCTGAGAGATCTAGAGGTCTTCTGGGCAAGTGGCTGTCGGTGGTGATAGCGAGGGGTGGAGGGGGTGGTGCCCATTTCTGAGAGAGTTGGTCGAAGGCAGCTAGAACTAAAAGCCATGGGTGGGGGCGGTGGGACCTACATACGATTTTCCTAACAAGGAAACCGAGGTACAGAGAAGGGGAGAGGCTGGCTAGTGCCAAGATCAGAACTTCGCCTGGAAGAGGCACACAGGGTCTTCACACACAGGGTCTTCACCCCAAATCCCATTCAGACTACCAATTCTAACCCGGATCTCAGCTGCACGACCTCCCCTCTGCCCCCCTCCCGGAACCCTGAAAACGCACACCCTCTCCTGCGGAACACTGTCACCTGACCAACACCTGGACTGGAAACTGTCCTCGCAGGTGGAGCCCGGTCCTCAGAGGCATGCCCAGACCCCAGCCCCAGCTCCGCGTCAACATAGCGTCCAGTCTCTGACGGACACCCCGCATCCTCCCGACTAACTCCAGGCTCCCGCGTCACGGACTGCGCAGACGCACAGCCTGGCGCACTCGCCCCCCGCGGCCGCCGCCGCTGCCGACCCCAACTTCCAGCCGAACCCCCCTGCCAGCCTGCCGCGCAGGGCCAGCTTTCGGGCCAGCGCGGCCTGCCCGCGCCCCCTGGTGACCGAATCCGAAATTGCGGACGGAGATGGAGGGAGAAAGGGCGGGGGGAGATCTAATTTCTCACCCCTCGCCCCTGCCGTGGCCCTCCGACCTGTGAAGCCGAGGGCAAGGGCCAGGACGCCAAGGGCCCAGGACCGTCTCTGGCTTCACCGCGGAGTTTAGATTCCCCCATGGAGGTTTGGGGGAAATTATACCCTATTTATGTGTGTCCAAACCCCCTCTAGGGTAGGGAGACAGGGGACTAGGCACGGTTCTGATCCCACCCCCAAGCAAACCTGGCTGTGGCTCTCCCATCTCTGACCCATATCCTCCTAACTTGGACTCTACCGTCATCCCCAGTTCTAGGGCCCTGTTCTTGGCACCCACCTTCACACCTGCACGTTGTGAGCCCAACAGCAATTCCCCACCAGTGAAAAGGGAGGCTCTGCCCGCCCCTAGAGCCCGTGCTGGGCAACTAGACCACGGGCGGTGGGAGGCATGAGGCAAACCATCGTCCCCACTTCCACCGGAGAATTTCCTCTACACCACTGCCCCCTGGACATTTGGCCCACATCTGATCACCTAGTTCACTCACTCGTTCAAGAAGTTTTATTGAGTGCCTACTGTGTATCCAGCACTGTGCTAGGTTTGAAAATAACAGCTGAAAACGAGACCGACACAGCACCTGCCCCTTGAAACAGAGCTTACACTCTAGTCATTCGTATACTCGTAAACACAAGATGCAAAAGATAACTTTACAGAGTGGTAAATGCTATACAGAAAACAGGGTGATGTGATGGACAGTAAGAGTGCCAGGAACAGCATCACCAAGGAGGTGACAGAGGAGCCAGCCTTGCCAAGATCTTGTGACTAAGGCACTCTGGGTAACGGGAACAGCCACTGCGAAGGCTGTGAGGTGGGAATGAACAGGGTGGAAGGCCTCCACGGCTAGGCTTCCAGAAGCTGGGGCACCACATGTGGCCCTGTCAGTCACAGAAACTTGGGTGGATAGTGGCAGGACACTGGCTTTGGATTAAAAAGGTCTGAGTTCTATTCTTGCTCTGCAACTGGCTAGCTGTGTGAGTTTGGACAAGTCTCTGCACCTCCTTGAGCCTCAGTTTCCACATCTGTGCATGCAAACCTGTCTCACTGGGCTGTTGCGAGAGTTTATAAGGGACGCACCTGGCTCATGGGAGCAACGAAATATTAGTTCCTTCCTCTCTTACCGTTCACACTTCTGCTGGAATACCCCCACCTACTCCCACCACCATTAAGGAAAACTCACAATTTTGCAAGAAGCCTTTGAGTCTCATTGACAGCCACAGTGGTTAGAAAATTCTGCTGCTGCTGGTGAGGAAATTTCCTCCCTGCAGCTACCCCTTGGGATTCCAAGCCTTTCCCCCCTCCTTGTCTCCCTCCCCTCCTCCACCCCTCCCTCCACCACACGTGGCACTGGGATTGTGGGAGTAAGAGCCTAGGACCTTCAGTCAAACAGGTTCACATCTCAGCTGGGCCACTTAGCTGTGACACCTCGACCACGTTCCAGAACCCTTTTGGGGCTCTGCTTCTTCATCTGGAAAGTGCAGGACAATAACAGCGCCCACCTCACCCGGTCGATGTTAGAATTAGCTGAGATCACGCACTGAAAGCCTGAACAGAGAGCCCGGCCTGAACTAAGCACTCAAAAATCAGCTGCTCCCTCTCAGACAGATGTCGGGACCGGAGCTCCCAGACCCTGGAGCTCTGTGGGGGGACCCGGCAGCATCGCGGGTTGACAAGAGCTAAGGTTGTGACGGTCTTCCTACCTACCGTAGTGAAGCCACTCCCTTGGCTCCTATTATTTCTAAACGCTTTGTAAACCCGCACTCCCTCCGGCGGTGCTTGTTTCCTGCTCTCAGCGCCGCCTGGCGGTGAGTCCCGGTCATCGCCTTCTCTAGGCCCCTGGGCGCTGGAGCGGAGAACTCACACCCGGGAGCAAACGGGCCGCGCTGGACTGATCCTCCAAGGGAAAAGCGTAGAGAGCAGCGCGAGGAGAGCCTTCTCTACCTCTGCCCTAGCGTCGCCCAAAAGAGAGGCCTCGACCTAGGGCTGGAGAAGAGGTGAGGTTAGACTCTGGGAAGAACTTGCGCGCCGTCTCAGCAGGAGGCCCTAGGGAGACCTGGTACCTCCATCCCTGAGGGTCTGCGCCAGGGAGGGCGCGCTCTGCCCGGAATCCGGGTGCACCCTGCCCGGCTCAGGCCCGAAAGAAAGAAAGTGCGGAGTCAGCCTGCGCTTCGGCAGGCGCGGGATGTGCGCCTCAGCACTTTCTGTTGTAATCCGCGCGGGCTGGGGCCAGATCGACGGCTGCGGGGGGAAAGCCTCGGCTCCCCCGGGGGTCACCAGAGAGGATCGCAGCCTCCCTGCTGACTCAGCTCCCTCCCCCTCAGCGGGGCCGAGGCCTGGGTATAAAGCCCCGCACGCCCGGCCCGCGCGCAGCCTCTCCATTTTCCTTGCGTGCCGCGCTCACAACCCGGTGAATACCCGGTGCTGGGGCGGGGTAGGGAGAGATGAGGGAGAGCCCCTTGCAGCCGGGGTCCTGCCTCCGGGTCCTTGTCCCCCTACCCGGCTCGGGCAGGCTCTGGCTAGGCAGGGGGCTCTCGAGATGCTGAGCGCGTGGTCCCGCCCTTTCTGCCCGCAGCGGCATGAGCAGCGCCCCAGCGCCGGGCCCGGCGCCCGCCTGCCTCAAGCTCTGGGACGAGGAGGACTTCCAGGGCCGTCACTGCCGGCTGCTGAGCGACTGCGCCAACGTCGGCGAGCGCGGAGGCCTGCGCAGGGTGCGCTCGGTCAAGGTGGAAAACGGCACGTGAGTGATCACCGGCCGCTGCGGGTTTCCCCCGCCCAGTCTCGGAGACTGGGACCTCAGCCCCCAGCCCTGGAAACGCTGAGAGACCAGCCAACATGGGAAACCCCGCGGCTTCCTCCCAAACTCCTCAACTGTCGCAAGACAAATCATGGGAAAGTGTATCCTCCTGCGAACTAAAGAGACAAAGGCGAGAAGCCACCACCTGTGGGGCCTCATGGGACCGGCCTGAACCCCGAAGGTGTTTCCAGTGTAGTTATGTCCTTCTCAGGTTTTTTTCTCTGTGCAGTTAGATGACTCTGTGCTTCGTTTAACAAAAGAGGCCAAATCCTTTTCTCTGCCCCCACCCTGGTCTCCTAGAGCCCAGCCTGGGGCCCTCGGGAGAGCTGAGGCCTCCGTTGTCGCTATAGCAGGTGACGGGGGGTGAGGGAGTCTGATGCTTCCCTGTGCAGGCCCCTAAATCCTCGAGGTAGGAGCGCTTGATCAGGTGATCTTGGAAAATTCCCTCCAACCTGGGGACCCTGAGCAGGAAGCCTGGGCCCCTCAAACCCCAGGCAGCAGCCAGTTTGGGGACTTCAGCCTCAAGAGGGGCTGGATTCTCCATGCGATGGGTATGTCGGGGAAGGGCCTGGGGTTGGAGAAAAAAAGCGGAGTTTCTAAGTCTTTTCAATCACAGCAAGCAAGGGGGAGGAGGAGGAAGGAGGAAGGCTGGGGCAGATGCCCCCTAGCTCTTCTTCTCCTTTTCCAGTTGGGTGGGCTTTGAGTACCCCGACTTCCAGGGACAGCAGTTCATTCTGGAGAAAGGGGACTATCCTCGCTGGAGCGCCTGGAGCGGCAGTAGCGGCCACCACAGCGATCAGCTGCTGTCCTTCCGGCCAGTGCTCTGCGCGGTGAGCACAGCCCACCCCACCCCCTGCCTCCTAGCCCCAGGCCCTGGTCCCACCACGGCGCCCCGGAAACGCCCCTGCACGGGTGTGTGTAAACAAACTCCTAGATGAGTGACAGTGGCATTACTTCCCACAACCGGAGGGGTCGTTGAAAGTTGGGATTGTGGGCGTAGGCCAGGCGCCTGGAAATCAGAACCACGGAGAGCGCCAAGACCTTGCCAGCCCTGGGCGCCCACTGGTCCCTCGCATCCATTCGTCCACTCGTGTGAGCAAGAGACTCTGTCATCACACAGCCCTGTGAGGTCAGGGTGGCTGCTGTTAGCCCCATACACAGGTGTGGAAATGGAGTTCAGAGGGGGAAAGTGACTTGCCCAGTGTCACAAGGGTTAACACAGAGATGAGACTAAACTTGATCCAGGGATCAAGGCTGAGAAGAGGGTCAGTCTCAGTGTGTGTACGTGTGCGCACGCGCGTGTGTGTGTGTGTGTGTGTGTGGTTTTTTGGGGGGGTTGGTGGTGGTAATGAATTAAATACACTGAAGGGAAGGATCTCGCTTTCCACTTGTGCTGACTTAGGTACTGGCAAGGCCTGGGGCTAGGGGTGGAGGGCAGAGGACCCAGGCTAGCGTAGCTTTTCTGTCCTAAAAGGTTGAGGAACG
>NW_007729385.1:178202-184302 GCF_000696425.1 Galeopterus variegatus | reverse complement strand
TTCAGAGGGGGAAAGTGACTTGCCCAGTGTCACAAGGGTTAACACAGAGATGAGACTAAACTGGGTCCAGGGATCAAGGCTGAGAAGAGGGTCAGTCTCAGTGTGTGTGTGTGTGTGTGTGTGTGTGTGTGTGTGTGTGTGTGTGTGTGTGTGTGTGTGTGTGTGTGTGTGGTTTTTTGGGGGGGTTGGTGGTGGTAATGAATTAAATACACTGAAGGGAAGGATCTCGCTTTCCACTTGTGCTGACTTAGGTACTGGCAAGGCCTGGGGCTAGGGGTGGAGGGCAGAGGACCCAGGCTAGCGCAGCTTTTCTGTCCTAAAAGGTTGAGGAACGCTGCAAGGGTTTAATGCTTATGCCTGGCCTGTATGTTCTCTCTCTGCCACCCAGTACCCCTTAGATGGGCCCTACCCTGTAGGGTGCTGGGCAGGGGATTGGGTAGACAATAAAACCCTTAGGGAAACTGTCTTGATTAATGGCTGGATATAACTCAGGACCTCCAACTTTCCTCCTGCAAAATAAGCCCTCTTACCCTGGCCTGAAAGGATCTCTGGGAACCCCTTGGTCTCACCACCTCAGCCTGAAACCATGAGAGGGGCCAGGAGGGGGGCCTCTGAACATCCCAGTTTTCCAGACTGACTGGGAGCTGAAGGGGTGAACTCTGGGAGTGCTTGGGGGGCCTATGGGGCTGCACAGCTTGTGCTGGGCAGTGCGGTGGGGGTGGGACTGAGATTTATCTATTAACACCCCTTTGGAGGGCCTGATTTCTCTGGCCCCACCTTTCTGTGTCTCAGAACCACAGTGACAGCCGTGTGACACTGTTTGAGGGGGACAATTTCCAGGGCTGCAAGTTTGAACTCAGTGATGACTACCCATCCTTGCCCTCCATGGGCTGGGCCAGCAAGGATGTGGGTTCCCTCAAAGTCAGCTCTGGAGCGTGAGTCCTGGGACTGGAACCGGGGAGACAAGAAGAGCAGGGAGGGACTGGGGACCGAGGAGGAGGGTGGGGAAAAGTGATTGGGGGGCAGCTAAGAGACATGGTAAAGAGACATACTGAGGGCTTGAGTAAGGGGAAGAGAGGTGATGGGGGCAGACTGGGAGGGAGAGAGGGTGGTGGTAACAGGAGCGTGGAAGTCAGGAGAACAACATGGGGATAGAAGAAGGGATTGAAAACATGGATGAGGAGGCAATGGAGGTGGGTAGGAGGCCAGACGAGGAAGGTGATAGGAGGACTGGGGCAGTAGGCAGGGCAGGGAGAGGTCCACATAGGGAAAGTTGAAGCAATGATTTTGGAGCTGGGGATTGGGAGGTGAGAAAGGGAGACTACTAATGGGGGACATAGGTGGTGGGGGGGTGGAGAACCTACTTGCCACCCCTGTTCCCTCACTGGCCTAGGTGGGTGGCCTACCAGTACCCAGGCTACCGAGGCTACCAGTATGTATTGGAGAGGGACCGGCACAGCGGGGAGTTCCGTAGCTACAGCGAGTTTGGCACACAGGCCCACACTGGGCAGCTGCAATCCATTCGGAGAGTCCAGCACTAGGTTCCATGGCTCCAAATACCTGCCCTGAGGACCCTCAATAAAGATTCCTGAACCTGCCTGCCCCTCCTTCCTGCTTCGTGTCTTGCTTTGTGATCTCCATCCTCATCCTTCCAAGGGTCCCTCCCTGCCAACCTGACACTCCTCTCAGGCTCCAGTACCCTTCACTATTGTTATAGTCCGTTTTGTGTTGCTATGACAGAAACACCTGAGACTGGGTAATTTATAAAGGAAAGAGGTTTATTTGGCTCATGATTCTGGGACAGCTGCATCTGGCATGGGCCTCAGGCTGCTTCTACTCATGGCGGAAAGTGGCAGGAAGCCAGCGGGGACAAGCAGATCACATGGCGAGAGGAAGCAAGAGAGAGAAAGCAAGAGAGAAAGAGAAGGTGCCAGGATCCTATAAACAATAAACTCTCGCAGGAACTAATAGAGCGAGAACTTACTCATTACTCCCCCCTCCCCCAGGGAGAGCATGAATCCATTCATAAGGGATCTGCCCCGATGACTCAATCAGTTTCCAACACGGCCACATTGGGGATCAAATTTCCACATGAGTTTTGGAGGGGACAACACATCCCAACTCCATCAACTATCAAGCATGAACTAGCTTAGGATGTACGTGGGTAGGCTCTTGTGGGGCTGAGTAGAAACTGCTGTTAAGAATCCTGGCGGTCCTGCCCACATCTCTCCTTGGTGAAGGCCCACCAGCTTGGGCCACAGGTACTGCTAGCTCAGATGGCACCTTTGCCATCCTCTGGTGGGGTGGACAACCCCCACAGCAGAGCTCATAGCTGGGTTTCAACCTCTACACACCCACTGGGCCAGGTACCATCATGCAGGGCAGGATTTCCTCAACCCTATGCAGAAGTTCTGTTGGGTTCCTCTCTAGCTCCCAGAGCATTTTTCAGCCCTTATCCTCACCCTGGTTCCCTACACAGCCAGAGAAGCCTTCAAGCCTCTTTCAATAGTCCCCTTTCCTCCATTTCCAGGAGAGGAAACAGTGAGAGCTCTCATTGCCTCCCAGCACCTTCTAAGGGAGAGACTTTCTCTCTCTGAAGCCAGCTCCCAGAACCTTGAATAAAACAGTCCCTCGCAATGGTGTTAAAACACCAGCGTTTACAAAGCATTTTCATACTCTTCTACTCAGCTTCTCCAAACAACCCCCTCTTTACCCTTCCTCTCCCTCCCTACCCTTCAGAGGACTGGTGAGCCAGGAGAGGCTACCCCTCAGCCACTGACACAGTGAGCCTGGGTTCCGGGGCAGGAGGCAGAGCCATGGCAGGGCTGAGTATGGTAGCAGCCATCAGAGTCCCTGGCACCAGCATGGTTTTTTCCCAGTTCCCTCTTTTTCCCAGCTGGTGATAACCCCACCTCCACAGAGGCAGAACCTCCTGAGGCTGTTGGGACTTCCCTCATCCTGTCTTTTAGGGATTCTTGTGCTTTCAAGCCCCGAGTAGACCTACCAGTGGTGAGGGTTGGCCCAGATCATTGTCCTAGCCCAGGCGAAGCAGGGCAATGTTGGAAAGCAGTGACTTGGACCTGAGAAGTCCCCAGGAGTCCAGCTATGCAAAGCCAAGCAGCTGTTCCTTTGAGAAGAGCCCTGGACCACAAGTCAAAATACCTGGGACTCAATCACATCGCATCCTTGAGCCTCAGTACCCTTACCCATAAGCTGGGGCTGTTGATCCCTGCCTTGTCTATCTCATGGGGTTGTTGTGAAGATTCAATGAGAAATCCATGAAAATGTGGTGTTAGGAAAAAGCACTGGGGCAGTCAACGTAGAGCCCTCCTTCCCTTGCTTCCCCCCATGGATCCTAGGGTTGGGTCAAGGGACCAAGGGACAGAGCTCTAGGTGGGGCATGAATTCTGCTTTACACTTGAGTGGGCCCTAGAGTGAGTCCATAGCCCCTGTTTCATTTGGTCCTCCTAGTACCCTCCATTCTTTACCTATTTCACCAGCGAAGAAACTGGGACTCTGAGAAGGAGAAGTCTTGATGAGGTCACCCACTTAATTGGCGACAAAGACAGGATTTGAACACAAGGTTCCTGACCCTAATCCAGGCTTTTAAGTGAAGGCTGACCTGAACTGTGGCCAAAAGTCTCAGTCCTCAGTAGAGCCCCAAACTTCTTTGGGCCCCAGAGGAGCCTGGGATCCTGGCTGGTCACAGGCTCCTCCCTGTCCCCTTGGGGAATGGTAATACCAACAGCTAAAGGTATAGAACCTGTTCTAAGCACTTAACATGCATTATCTTATATAAACCTCATAATTCTGTATGACAGGTACTATAATTCCCATTTTACAGATGAGGAGACTAGGGTACAGTAAAGAGGTTATGAAACTTCCCCCAAAGTCACACAACTAGGAAATGGGGGAGCCAGGAGCTGAAGTCAGAACCCAAACAAACTGGCTTTAGGGCCCAGCACAGCCCACTCCGAGATCTGGTATTTGCCTTTGGCTAAGCTGCTGTCCCTCAAGGAAGGTCTGTAGTCACTGGGAAGAGTCAGTGAGATTGCTTCAGGAACTAACAGTGTGACCCTGAACAGGGGTCTCTGGCGTTCAGTTTCCCCATCTGTATAGTGAAGGAGTTGGAGGAGCTAATATTTGCTGCAGCCTTTGCAAGCATGTACCCTTTAGATTTTTCTAGCTCCAAGGGTCAGGTTCTGCTCCCCACATCCATCGGCAGCTTTGGAGTGGGAGTCTCAGAGGCCAGTTTGGGCATCAGTGTCTTCATCTTCCTATCCTCCTTCCACTTTGGGCAGACTGGTCATCTGCAGAACCCCATGGTACTGGCATCCAGCCAGGTAGGAGGGGGATGGACAGAAAACTGCCAGGGACCCTTCTGTCGGCCTCTGCCCCATGCGGCAGGAAGGGATGGGGGAGGTGGAGACCCAGGTAGGGTGGAGAATGACCCTCCCCGCATACCTCAAACTTTTCCCAATGTCCCACCCCTCCAGCCCCAAACTTGTGCTGCCGGTCCCTGCCCAGCTCAAAGCTGGGATACCTGGGTAGAACCCCACTCTGAGAGCCTCTGCCTCCACCTCAGCCTCCCACCAGGAGCATTAAATGGGTGAACCTCGATGCCTCCCAGCTCCCCAGCTCTTACCTCCTGCTCCTTATTGTTTTCTATGGATAGCAGGTTAGGGAAGCAAGAGGGCACCAGAAGGAGAAGGATTGGGATCTGGGACCCACACTCAAGGCCCTCCCCTCCTTCAGAGCAGTAAGTTTGGTCCCCAGGAAACATCCTAACCTCTCATCTTTGCTCCCACCCAATTCCACGTTCACATCCTGAAGCTCACATCCCCGCCCTTCTAGGATCCTCTGGGGTCCTGGGATCCTCCTCCCCCAGACTCTGCCACTCACAGTCCTCCCTGGCTCTTTTGCACCCTCCACCAGGGAAGATGAACACTCCAGCAGTTATAGCAAACGAGGGTGAACAGGAAGCCCTGCAGAACCCCAGGAGTAGGACTTCCCAGCCATCCCCGATCAGGCATCCCACTACCAGGGACCCTACAATAGACCTGTCCACACCCAGGTGTCCTCACCCGCTGGGCTCAAGCAGTGAGAGAGAGAACCACTGGGTGCTACCTGGCTGCAGACGGTGGGCTCCTGGCCCAGGGCCGCATCTTCAGCTGGCATCCCTTCTTGGTCTGTCTCTCCAGAGCCAGGAAGTCCCACAGGTAGCCAGAGACTCTAGGCCACCTGGGAACCACATCAGCATCTTTACATGAGTTATAAAAAGGTGCCCCTTTCTTGGAGTGGATTTCAGCCTTGTACAGTACACAACCCTGTCTTAAACCCTCTACTTCCACAGCCTGGTTCAGGGATAACCAGGATGGGAGCGGTCATGAGGGTGGGTGGCAGACTGGGCATGGGGAAGGATGGGAGAGGAATAGGCGTAGCAGTAAGTGGCGGGGGGATCTGGAGCTTGCCAGGAAAAGCCAGCACAGACTATCAGGTCTCCAGAGACCTCCAGTAGTCTAGGCCACAACTAACTTGTGGGGACTGAATGAATAAGAGGGGAGGGAGAGGGATGGGGGAGAAGGAGAGAGGAGAGTGGAGGGGAGATGGGAGCAGCAGAGAAAAGAGGCAGAGACTAGACGTAGGGAGAGACCTAGAAAGGGGGCGGAGAAGAGAGAGGAGGAACAACCCACCAGAGTTGCCAGGGGAGATGCCCCAGGGCTGGACCTGAGGCCTGGGGGCCGCAGAAAGGCAGGAGCCGGGCGAAAGCACGAGGGAGACGGGAAGGGGTCGGGTCTCTAGGCAAGCAGAGAGTGGGAGGGGAGGCGGGGAAGGCGTGCGGGGGGCGGGGGGCAGAGATAAAGGGAGCAGCGGCGGCAGGGCCAGGAGCGCAGCGACAGGCGAGAGGGAGGGAAGCGGAAATTTAAAAGTGAAGATGCAGATAACGCAGCCTGGAGACGGGAACCCGGGTGGGGATAGAGAGAGGAAAGGGGGAGAGTGGGCGGTGAGGGGGGCGGAAGAAGGGCTCCAGGGAGGGGCTGAGGCCGCGGGGTCCGAGGTGGGGCCGGGTGTCCCCGCCGCATCACTGTTTGCAGAGAGT
>NW_007729385.1:176193-177434 GCF_000696425.1 Galeopterus variegatus | reverse complement strand
CCCGCGGTCGCCTCGGGCGGGGATCGGCGCCCCGGAGCGAAAAGCCTGACGCGTCCCCTCCCCCCGCACCCCCCATCTCCCACCGCCCAGTCCCCGGCGGCGATGAGACAGAGCGGCGCCTCCCAGCCCCTGCTGATCAACATGTACCTGCCAGGTACCAGGGACCAGCCCGGGGCTGGAGGCACAAGGACCCGGGGGCGGGAAGTCTAGGCTTGGGCTTGGGAAGGGGGTGCTGGAGTCCAAAGGAAGGGGACACTGTCCAGAGACTCAGATTGCTGGAAGGGCTGATTGCAATTTAGGGCATTGGAGGGAACTTAAAGGGTTTCAATGTGGGGTTTAAGTGACTCGAAGTGAGCAGAATGGGAGCCTGGGAAGCCAAGGGCAGGAGCTCAGGGGCCCGAAGGAGCCTGGCAGAGGAAGCAGGGATCTTCGGCGCGGCGGAGGCTCTGTGCTCGAGCCGTGCGCGGAGGCCGTGGTTGGCCGGGCGTTGCCCCTGCGCCGTCACGTCTCCTCACCTCCGTGCTCCCCGCGTTCGCACCCGCCCGACCCTCCAGGCGCCCTCCTCTTCTCTCCGATGGGCTCCGCGCGCTCCGGCTCGGTTGGCGCAATCCCCACTCGGCTTTATAAGGCTCCAGCCGGCGCCTTCGGAAAGCGGATTTCCTTTTTCCTGGACGCGTTTCCTGACTTGGGCGCTACGGAGGGGCTCCGCGCGGCGCGCGCCGGGGCCGAGCTCCGGGAGGAGGAGCCGGGTGGCCCGGGCCCGCAGCCTCGCATCTGGGGACTACGGCACCCCCCTCAAGCTTTGGCCCCGGGCCCTTTCGGTCAAGCCCACAATTTCCACCCGGGTTCGCCCGGCTGTTTTCTTCTGCTATCGCAGATCCCGTCGGAGACGGTCTCTTCAAGGAAGGGAAGAGCCCGGGCTGGGGGCCGCTGAGCCCCGCGGTGCAGAAAGGTGAGCTGGCCGGTGCACTGGGTGAGCGAAGGCGAGGGCAGTGAATGAGGAGGAGGGGTGTTGGGACACGGACCCCAACAGGAAGGGACCACCGCCACCCGGACAGAGGGTGGGAGCGATGTGCACCCCGGGTTCTGGGAAACGTAGGGTTCTGGCCTGATTGTCAGGGAGGCTGTGGGGAGACAGTCACTTGGCCTTTGGCCCGTATACCTTTCGAGTCGCAGGGCTGGACTTTCGGGCGAGGGCAGACGGAGAGGATCCCGGCCCCTGGCCGCCGGCCCCCCGCCCC
>NW_007729385.1:172908-174913 GCF_000696425.1 Galeopterus variegatus | reverse complement strand
CCCCCCCCTGCCCCCTGGCCCCTGGCCCCCAGCCCCCGGCATTTCTTTCTGCTGCATATGGTTTTCCAGGCTTTAGGGCTGGGGCTGATGTACTTGGCATCCTTTCCCTGTGGGCAGCTGGGGTGCAAGAGCGCAGCACTGCCTGGCAAGGGGACCCGGAGAATTACTCCCCTGCCATGCTGGGTTGCCCAACCATTAGACCCCGACATAGTACCTAGAAATCGACGCCGGCTGATTTCTGCCGGCCAAATCCGCCGGAAGATTGCGGTTGTTCCCAGGTTTGCCGCCGGCGCTCCGCGGGTAACCAAATTGCCCTGGTGGCTGCTGGCCCTCCAAACAATGCCTAGTCGCTAGTCGGTACCCTGGACCTCATCAAGTTACAGTAACCACAAAAACGAGGTTGGCAAGTGCTTTATCCAGCAGGGAACACGACGCCCACCAGGAACGGGTTTCCAAGCCTCTGATGTAGCTCCACCGTCGGTGCCAGGTGCACATTTCCACCTAAACCTTTTTTGTTTCTGACCCTAAAACTCAATGCCCCCGACCTACCAGGCAGCTCTTCGATAGGCTGGCTTGGAGGGATTCGTTTAAAATTGATGGGGGGGGGGTGCAGCGTCTGGGTTCTGAGCGAGTGGTTGAAAAAGAAAGGGGTTCACCAGACTCGATTTGTGGCAAGAATAAGATAACTTCGAGGAAAACCCGTTTTATTCTAAATGGGAATGGGGGTAATTGCATCACGATTTTTTTTCTCTCAGCTTTGCTTGAAACTCCAAGACAGGGGAGCGGGAATACTGGGGTCCCCATTCACTCACCACCCGCATATCCAGGAAAACCTCCTTGCCACCCCCAGCAATCCCGAGATCCGAGAGAGATCAGCCAAGGAAGGGAGGAGGCCGGGAGACGAGCACAACCGCTTCCCGTCCTATCCCCCCTTCTCAGGGCTATTCATCAGGCCGCAGGGAATTATGACACCTTTGCACACAGGGAATCCCGCCTGTTCCGAAAAAAAGAGGCTGAACCTGTGCAGTGCCAGCAACCCGAAGGCTGCTAGGATGGGGAGCCTCTGAGAGCCTGCCCTTCCTCTCACGTACAGGCAGGCACAGTCCCCATTCCTGTCTGATGTGATGTCCTAAGGAAGCTAGTGACACTCCACCTCAGGCGGGGCCTGTCCAACTGTGTGCCTTTGTGGGCCGGGGACTGGCTGGGCCTCGCACAATAGTGGCTGGGGTCGTCCCGCTGCACACCTGTCCATTCCCTTCTGTATCTGTAGACGTGGTCCAGCTGGGATGGGACAGTCCATCACCTGCCCACGGCTGCCTGGAGGAGAGTAGGGCTGATATCTGGCCCTCGCTCACCTTGGAAAGCCGAATGCCTTGGTGCGCCCCTGCCTCCACGTGGAGGAGGTGATGCTGCCTCCTCTGTCCCCAATTCCCACAAAACATGAGTTCCCACAAAACATGAGTCCCAGACGCTCCGTCCTCTTAAGTGTTTCCATTGTGCAAAAGCGCAGTAATGATTAGAGACCTGTCTGCTGATCAGCCCCTCCTTGGCCAGCCGCTCCAGCTGCCCGCAGCTGCACAGCTGGACGTGTCCTTTCCCTCCCGGATGCCGGTTCCCGCCTCCCCTCTTCCCCCAGTTCCAGCCTTCCCCCTCCCGCTTGCAGCTGACCGCCCCCCTCCCCGCAGGCAGCGGGCAGATCCAGCTGTGGCAGTTTCTGCTGGAGCTGCTGGCGGACCGCGCGAACGCAGGCTGCATCGCGTGGGAGGGCGGCCACGGCGAGTTCAAGCTCACAGACCCGGACGAGGTGGCGCGGCGCTGGGGCGAGCGCAAGAGCAAGCCCAACATGAACTACGACAAGCTGAGCCGGGCCCTGCGCTACTACTACGACAAGAACATCATGAGCAAGGTGCACGGCAAGCGCTACGCCTACCGCTTCGACTTCCAGGGCCTGGCGCAGGCCTGCCAGCCGCCGCCCGCGCACGCCCACGCCGCCGCCGCCGCAGCC